>NW_010164417.1:0-27342 GCF_000695765.1 Mesitornis unicolor | reverse complement strand
GGGAGAATCCTGAGTGGAGTTGGGGTGTGCCCGCTGCACCTCCTCCGCACCCAGCGCTTCGCCCTGCCTCGCCCATTCTCTTCTTTCCCACTTTCTCACTTTTTTGCTGGCTGTGGAAATACCAAACGCCTCGTTTGTCATGGGTTCACAGCTCTGACTGTTGCTTAACTGCTGCAGTCTCCGATTTTACAATAAACTTCAATAAATCACGAATAGTAATTAGGGGTGAACTTCCCTTTTTCTAACTCATCGTCTGTTGAAAACGGGTCTCTGAATTACCCCCTACTGCAAGAGGCATTTCTTTCCTAACTTTAATCCCACTCGATTTATTGCAAATTACAGCTGAAAGGTAATCTCCTGGATAGAGATCATCCAGGTATCTCCTGGATAGAGATTCCTTTCTGTAAAGGAAAATTGGTTATTGCAAGCTTTCTGCGGACAATTACTTGGCCCATCCTCAAAGCAAACTTTTGCTGTGTGGCATGACATAGTACTGTGCTGGTGGCACTGAACTATGGATGTTAGTTCGCTGGCCCTGAAAAAGATTATAGATTACCTTTAGTATGTATAATCACTTGAATCAAGACTTTCACGCTGACTCCTACCACTTGTGCAAAGAGATTCCTGCTTGTAGCTTTCTTTCTTACAAACTAGCAGAGAAGTACCCCATATAGAAGCACTGCTAGTACATCACACACGCTGAGGTTTCTGTCTTCATGAAATTTGCCAGACAGGAGACAATCACATACACATACACACACACTCTGCTCGGGTATAATACAATACACATACAAAGGCACATTTCCGTGGTGCAACCCCTGAAGTCCATGCCCTGAGCCTGTCTATGCCAGCATCCAGCCCAGCTCAGCGTGGTACCAACATCCACCCGTCTTCGCCAGTGAGTAGATAACTCCTCACCCTCCTAGTTCCTCTGTACCCCATCCCCTTCACCCTATCAGCCAAGGTAATCACCAGAGGGCTCCTTATCTCGGCGGTGACCTCTTGAATTGCCTTTTGTCTCCAACAGCTAATCATCGCCCTGCCCCTCACCTGCTGAGATCAGCGGCTTTCCTATTGGGAAAAAGAATAAAAAATGAACTCTGGGAATAATAAAGATTTCAGAAAGCTTTCAAGTTCAAAAGTAAATAAATAAAGGGAAGCAGTGAGGGAGAATTGCATGCTTCTTTTGATTAATTCCCTTTCTTCCCACCCCCAAAAGACCGTGCGGTAAATAAAATGAAGTACAGTCCTGACAGACACAAACCTTGACTGTCTGTTTATAGACGGTGTGAGTGCCAATATTCCAGCGGGACTGCGCAAAACGAATCTGTCAGTGAATCAGAGCACATGTTACAGAGTGTGAAGGTACATGCTTCACATTAAAAACAAATCCTTCAGAATGTACAGAATACCCTAAATCTACATCTGTCACACTAGTTATTTCTATTACGTTCTTGAAATTCATCCTGAATTTTATTTGCCACATCTTGGAAGTGTTAGATCTGCAAAACAGTATTATAACTGCAGCTGTTGTGAAGTTCAGCTCTGAGTAAGTATGTAGCTGAATGTTGGCAGGAATTCTGATTTTTACCTCTGAATATTTTTCCAACCATCTTTTGGAAGCTGCCCAGTTTGAGAAAACTATCACTTCTGCCTATCACTGCCATGATTGCTGATACCTACCATGTTTCAGAATGATCAGAAAATGCCATTTTTTCATGTCTGACTCTCCCCAGCTCCATCATCTTTCCCTACTCCCTTCCAGTTCCTCAATACAAACTGCCTGTGCCACTACTGCTTCTACACCTCCATTACTTTGGCCCAAAGAGCCACATTCAATGCCCTTGGTGCCACAGCCATTAGAATGAATTTCAAGGAGAAGACAGAAGCCTAACACTGCTAGGCAAATGACTAAATTATTTTCTGATATCCTTTGTCACCACTACCACCTACTGACAAAGGAAGCAGACTTGAAGAGCGTTGAAGCTGTACAGCATTTTACAGTGTAAATTCTGAGTAAGGTCTTTGATCATACCAGAATGCAGTCATCTGCAAATACAACACAAGAGGAATGTGTCCAATTATGAGATAGGGTTTAGTATCAGCTAATAACCCTATTGACTAATTTTTATTCATAATGAGTTACAGCTACATTATATACAATGTCTTCCACTGGACTGCAGTTTGATTTTCAAAGTGTCATTTTTCAGACATGTGAGATTTTTATAAAAGCTTTCCTCACAACAACAGCCACATACTTTCTATCATCCTAATAGGATAGTGTCGTTAGTTTGTATCTGCAATCCAACAACAAATTAAAGCATTTAATTTTTCTTTTATCTGCACAAACATGAACGCAGGTTGCAGCACAGCAAAAGCCAAACCCCTTTGCTGTTAAGAGCTACAACACAGACAGTTTTGCTCCCTCCGATCCTACTTTTACTTGGAGGTGGAGGAGAAAAAGATGGAGCATTTCTTGTCTGCTCCTATACATCAGCAGAGCTGGAAGCTATCACCTTCCTCTGGTTGGACTTTGCTGACTGAAATAGAACATAACATTTTAGCTCAGCACTCCTGTTTTAGCTCAGCACGCCTAACTCACAGCTCTTCCTACAGAACTTCAAAAATCTGTTTCTTCAGAAAACAGTTCAACCCTTTCCCACCCTCCGGCTGGAGCTGACAGAACCAGCCAAAGGCATCAGCACAACTTCACCAGGTTTGAGCTGTGTCTCTGCAGAGTGTTCGAAGTCCTGACATGAAACAAGGCCTTAAAAAACGAAAAACAAAAAAAAGGAAAAAAAACCCCTGCCCCCACCCAACTTGTTGCTATGGATTCCAAATCTTGGCTTACATATCAGTTAGAAAGTATGAAAAAAGCCACATGGAAGGAAGTACTGGAAAATATTCTTTTCCTTAACTTCCCAAAATTAAGGTCTCTAGTGCTTACCAAAGAGTTTCTGTATTTTTATATTGTTACATTTTCTCCTCGTGTGCGTGTCACAAGCAGACAGACCTCCCTGTCCCCAGAGCTCTGAGCATAGGGGACTGGCCCCTCGCCCTCAGGCCCACAGTGGGTTACCCTCCCTTGCCCTCCCCTCATAATTACACTGCCAATTCCCTTTCCTCAAGGCATTTAGAGTGATCAACACCTTGCCCAAAAGCCTGCTTCCAGGCAAAGCCTTGGTTTCCCCTTGATGCCAGCATCACCTGGAAAGCACACATGGACTGAGGACAGACTCCCCGCAGCAGATACCGACACTGTTAGCATACTTTTTGCTTGTCAAATCCTGTTTCTACTTTTGGGACAGCCATTAGCAGTTCTCTCCTACACACACACCAGGGACTTGAAGGAAAGCCACCTAGTTCATGCTGAATATTTGCTTTCCTGATCTGACCTCCCTGTATTAAGGCATTATCTGCACACACAGTAATAGTGTTAGATGGATATTACAATTACAGGCATAGAAAATTCTCTGTGCTGCCCAGGTCACATAAAGTCAGGTTCACTCCAGCATTCAACCCAATGTTTGTCAGTTCAACAGACATCCTTCACAATGCGGCTTCACCTTAGTGAGAAAGACATTGCCAGATCATTAGGAGCACAAAGAGAGTGTTTCCTGCCCTGGGTGCATACAGAAGACATATCTAACTCACGTGCCGCTGAACAACAGGAATTGATCTTCTTCATTGCTCCCAAACCCACCCATCAAGGAAATACAGAGTTAACAGTGCTGTCAGGGATGCAGCAGCAACTCTGAGACAAAAGGTCAGGGGTAGCAGGGAAATTAGAAAAGAAAGTGACTTGATCAATGCGAAATACTATTTTGGCTGAGAAGAAAAACTGTCACATTTGTCTGTACATTAAATATGAGAACAAACACATTCAGACACAGCATTTGACTTAACAACCAAGATGGCAATCAACCAGTGCTACTGCAACAGACAACTCATTTCCCCTCCTATCTACCTCAGGTTTTGTGATACACCTCTGGATTTAACACAGAGAAAAAAAACAAACAACAAAACCTGAATAAAACTTGCAATATTCAGTCAGGCACTGTTCCCTGCGGACACTGCCTGGTGTGTGCTCAGCAGCTGAGGTATTCCATGGAGCACCAAAGTAGGAGAGTGGGCAATATGCAAGTTAGTAAGAAAACCAGAAAGTAGGCTGCATATACTTACAAAAAAAAAAGAAGGAATGCACAAAAATGAGAATTTTAAATTAAAACATACTAAATACTATACATTCAGGAGCACAAAGTTCATCTGATAACTTCCACCTGCAGAGACCAAACTACACCATGACAAAGTGGTTACAAATAGAATTCCAACCTAGCAGACCCTCACTTTTTGGCCTGGAATCTGAAGCTGTACTTTTCTGGCCCAATTTTACTTCTGTTCAAAAACTGTAATACTACAAAAAGCATCTCTCTACAGACAGTAGCGCATATAGTGCTCACCTTTGCACCTGGCAAGTCTACCTAACCCGGTTAGGATTTGCCACATTAAAAATAGACATTGTAGTGTGGCAGGTGACTTGAGCAACCACTGTTTCCTGCACAAAAGAATACTCCTTTTAGGTGACAGAATTTTTTTTCCAAGGGATCCAGAACAGATATGCAAGCCATTTTCTTACTGGAGTGAACTACAGTCCATGGTGCAACAGAGAAATCTCCATGTTAATGATGCTACACTAAACACCCTGTGCATGGCAAGAGGAAGTGTGGAGCCATCTTCCCTCTTGAGGTGACAGAAAATCAGCTCAGAGAAGAAGAAACTTCTTTAAACAACCCACTACACTGGGAGCAGGAAAAGGGGAACAACCTTCTAGGAATACCATTTCCCTTTCGCACACTGAAAACATTAGGGATTTGTCAACACGGAGTGTATTACTAGCTTGTGGGGACACTGGGAGCAGAAAGGATCTGTAAGTGAAGAAAAGAGCTCAGAATTTCAAGGTGAAAGGGTTAATCTGTCCTCCTTTTGCAGCTAAATCTTTCTCATGTGCTGAGGAGAAAAAAAATAGTAAAGGAAACAATCTGGAAATGTATTCAGCATGCAAGTTAAAAGGGTGAGAACTAGAAGATAACAGAAGTCAAAATAATTTTATTTTAATCCTATGCCCTAATTTTTAATACTTTAGTTACTGTGAGCAGATAGGAAAATACAAGTCCTTTAATTCTCACTGTCCTTCCACAGGATCCATGAGGCCAAGGGAAGCATACGATGGGATGTAACACATGCTTTCTGATACAAGGCCCTGATTTGGGGTGCTCTGCATACAAGTGAATTAGACATGCATAGCTGTCCCAAGACACTACCTAGGTAAGTGTGCCAGCTCCATGCAATTGCAACATGGTATAATTACTAATTAAACTTTCAAACCTAAGAGAGTGTTTCTGCCTGCCAGGACATGAGAAATCACAGCTTACTTGGTCATGCAGCAGGAACTGGTACATCACAAGCAAGCTGCAGGACACTTTTGCTTAGCAAACCACCAACACGTGGAGTCATATGTCTGAGACACAGGTTTCAGGATAACCAGACACTCCTACCTCTGCCCAGGGCTGCTGCAGGACAGGTCTTTTCAGAGGAGCTGCAGAGCTGTCTCTTGTGGCCCAGGACCACTGAAAGGAGTCATCTACAGACCGGTTTCTCCCTGTGGAGCCTTTGATTACTCAGAGCCTGCAGCCAGATATATTCCAGGACAGGGTTTAAAAATATTACATACATTGTACTTCGCAGTGCCAGCTGGCTGCTAAAGTTTGTCAGCTATAGCTTGAGAGTACTCAACTTTCTTTAGGCTTGAATCAAAGTCCTCTGTTATGTATTAAAAAGCTTTACAGCAAACATGATGTTTGTGCTCCTGGTGCAAAATCACTTGTGGTTGGTTTTCCTCAATGCAAAAACCTTTGTGTTTTAATTAGAATGCTTTAATGGTACATTTTTATGATCCAATTGTTTTACTGTAACAGCTCAGTATATCAGTGACATCGCTTGTGTGTACGGGTCCTTGTTTACCAGTCAGGTGTAAAACAGTGGCATGCTGGGCTGAAGCAAGCGCTCTCCTATCAGTCACTTTCTCCTCTCCTGTGCTGCAACACTCAGTGAGCTCATGAGCTGGGCATCCTGGGCTCCGACTGTAAAACCTGATAGATTCAATAGAAAATCCCAGTTTGAGCTGATAATATGGAAGACCAACTAATACTGAAATTCAGCTCACTCAGGGAAGAATTTGCTCTTCTGTTCCTCTGAAAGCCCTTGTCCTCACTATTAACCCTTCTTCCACATAAAAGTATATTGCACGTTATTCTCTGCCCCCACAGAGTCCTTTCCTTTTATGTCTGGGGAAAGCAGTTGCTGAAGATAGCTGGAAAGAGACTTACATAATTATTATAGTAGCTGCAAATTCACATGCCCCATGGTAGCACTCACTTAGAGATCTACCAGTTTCTGTCACAGGCTCAGCAGCATCAACAGTGGTTTTAATGTAGAAATGGGTCTGCAGACAGCCAGGGAAACCCATAGCATCCCAGCTCAGGCACATTTCAGAGAATTGCAGCTGCAAGGTGCTGGCAATGCCTTGGAGGATGTAGGAGACTCATGGAAGGGATGCAGCTAAAGAAGTGTTTGAAAGGAGGTGCTCCAGAACTGGGGCACAGCTGAGGGACCTCCACTGGGCCAGGGCAATCCTGAGGGGTCACAGCCAGCCCACACTGAGATAGAGACATCCTTGAGGGACTGGGGCCCGTTGGCCACCCACGCCAAGGCAGGGGCACCCCTGAGTGACTGAGGATAACACACGACAAAAGCAAGGGAATCAGAGAAGGTGTTTGGCTGAAGTTAACCTTGAGGAAGGGAGAGGAAAGCAGTTTCCTGAAGTGTGTCTTTTTTCTTTTGATTTCTTCTCAATCCATAAGTCAGCAATTACAACTTTGTGTTAATTGGCAGTAAATTCAGTCATGTAAAAATTCCTCAAGTTGAGACAGTTTTGCCCATGACAAGGCTTTCAGCTTATTTTATCCTATTGTATACGGATCTTTTACAGAGGTGCAAATCTGACACACACAAAGTACTAAACAACATCAGGCGTCAACAAGGCAGGTGTGCAAAATATTTAAACTTCACATTCCTTTACATTTCCATAGTAGTAAGTGGCTAAGATGCAACAAGTAAATTCAGTCCTTATAATCCTCCTAGCTGAGGCATGCATTTTGTGGTCTTTGCTGAAACTGTAGCTGATGAGGATCTACCACCATCTCCCTTTGCATCAGGTCAGTACAGAGAGCCCACAGTTGGTCACTGTCAGTCTGTCCCAGGTGTGATAATGCATGCCACAGACAACATTGAAAATTGAATTGTAAACTGAAAATACTGAGATCCTTTTAGTGCCGTAACAACTATTTCAAATAGCAGTGTTTAAAGTGTTTGCATCTCATAAGCTGAAGTTTCTAATTTCAGGAAAAAAATGGCCATCCATCTGAGCATTTCAGATGCAGGTCAGCTAGCAAGTAATAGAAGACAAAGTGTTTTTCTGTAATAAACCTCCATAATGAAAACACCAGAGTAAAATCCTAAAGTTCAACTCAATACATCATGCTAATCTTCAGAATGGGATTTTCTCGCCACTAATCTTGTTAGAGCTGTGCAAATATATCTAAACCCATAATTACCAATGAGATATTAAAAGGATCAATTTATTTCAATAAAAAATGCAAACTTTGAGAAGAATTCATTAATACTCAAAATCCAGCTATGCCATAAATAACACTAATGAACTGAGAAAAAGGAATAGATGAACAAGTACTGACATAATGTCTTATGCTCATTGCTGTTAAAGAGAAACTGACAATTACTCCAATTGAAATGTAATTCTAGTAAAGGAGATGCTAGAAAGTGAGAAAAAGACTTGTTAAAAAATATGTATGTACATATATACACACATTTAAAAAATACATTATGATGAAAACTAATTTAATTTAGTCCTAAAGAGGCTGTAATACCATTTTCAACACCCTTAAGCTGTGTTTACATTAGCAAACAGTGCCGTGCAACAGGAGCATGAAACAGCTGTTGCTGATCTGCTGCCAGCACACAAACTACACATATGCTGGGGGGGTTACTGCCAGCTCGCTCCAGGCTGGTCCTGTGGACTGACTGCCTCGCAGCCAACAGCTTCCTTAGCTGTGGGGCTGGAGGATCTCTCAAGTTTGGATTTTTTTGAAGGAAACTCAAAGCACACGCTCCAGTGGTGCCCTGTAATAGGAACCAACACACATTGACTACGTGTGTGCAGCAAATGTGAAATTTTCTTCGAAAGCAGCCTCTTGACTTGCACTAAAATGCTTCCTACAGTGAAAGCACTCAGAACACTGTAGATAGTTCACTCCAGGACAGAAACAGACAGACACAGCTGAAATTTAAGTGCAACACTCACCCACATTACCTAGATGATTCAATGGCAATGAGTGGTATCTAAAATAGCCTTTTTGGTACCAATGGGCTGATACAGCTGTCAAGACAGAATGCAAAACCACATTTTTCCACATTCTTGTCAGCTTCTGCAATTTGTGAAGAGAAAAGATCAAACACTTGGTTTGGTATTTTGGAATTATAATATGGCGATTCAAATAACACACTTGGAGTTAGCCAGGCTGTTTCAATGTACACTTGCAATAATCTTCTCTGGGCTTCCAATCCAGACTGAGACAAATTCCAGCAGTATCTTTATGTTCACTGCTCCTTAATTTCACTGGCATTTCACTGAAGGGAATTCTTGGTGTCTCAGCTGTGACACAAAGAGCAGATTCAGGTCATGATGGGATCTCCGCTGGCCACAGAATGTGCTTTTTCACAGGAGATGAAAGCTTTGTGTGTTACAAGAGAAGATCTGGTCACACCCTAGGTAGTATCTTTGAGAAGTAACTTGAGAGAGAGGAAGAAGCTGGAAAAGCCAACATGCAAAAGACAGCTGTCACAAATAGACCAATTATCTATTAATATTTTTACCACAGGAGCTGCTTCCCCCCACACCCCCTTCATTTGTTTGTGTAGTTGTAAGATGTGGAGTACTTAGGTTTCCTCAAACGAGTCACAGTACATCTGAAGACTGAAAAATGCCTATCCAGAGAGCTGAGATACTGTACTCTGACTAGATGTGAGAGGCAAAGAAAACAAGTAAAAGTAAAAAGTGTAGAAGATACATTAAAAGAAAAGGAAAAATACAACATACAATTATTGAAAACTCTTCCCTGACACTTAACAAAGTGGAAAGAAGCATCTCCTCACTGTCTTCTACCTGCCACCTGCAGTTTTTACTCAGTTCCCCAATTCTTACAGCAGAGGAGTTGGGGAGTTACTACTCCCTGCAGGCAGCTCTCCTAGTGGAGGAGCCCCAGTCTGTTGACTCATTCCTTGCCTGAAAGCTGCTCCTGGCCATTATTAGGGACAGTAATTGCTCTTTTTCTTCTTTTGAGGTTCTCAGACACAAGCCACCACATTTTGTGGCAGACTTCAGCAGCTCAGGAGGGAGAAAGCTCTGAGATAAAAGACGAGCCTCTTTGGTTTTGTTAAATCACGGTCAAGTTATTAAAAACCACCGTTTCCTTTCTCACAATAGTCTCATGTGGGAAAATGCTGGCAAGGCACCAAAACCTCATCTAGAAGAGAAGCTTTGGCTTTTACTCGTTTTAAAATGAGAGATTTACAGTGGCACGTACACCATGATGTTATTCCCCTTGCAAGTACGGTCTCAGAGTGCAGAGAAAAGGCGGGCGTCCACGAATTTCATGTCCCTTGCTCCTTCCAGCAGACGCCTGCCTCTTCCAGAGCAGGAGCCAACCAGACCAAGGAGCAGAATGGAGGAACTATTCCCCCTCTCCTTCCTAACTGCATAAACCTGCCTGGCAAGCTGCGCAACCACCTATATGAAAAACAACTACAGCTGCTTTAACAGCTGACAAATGTGGCTTTCTGGATGCTTTTTACTGCAATTTTACAAGTGAAGTCACTACAGCTTGAACCATTGCCTCTCCACACAAATAAAACTATCACAAAACCCTCTGTTTTATTTTAAACCATGTCTCTAAAGAGTCCCTGTAAGGCCAATTACTACCGGCAACAAGCCAAATAAATGCAATATTTTTGTTCTCTGTATAAGTTTATTAAACCAAGATAGAAAGTTTCTTACTTCACATTCTAGTCTATGCAAAATGTGACTGGCTGGTCATGTCTAGCTTCTCTGCTGAAATACAGATTTTAGATATTTAATATGTCTGTTTCCTTGGCATTTTCAGTAAGGACTGCGGAACCTGAAAAAAAAAACCCTGAAGGAACACTCCTTGAACTCAGCATGATGCAGAGGGCTATGACTGCCTCTGAATAAGGGAGATCCTTCTTCCAGACCTAAGAGGTCATTATGATTTGCAGCTACAAGCAATATTGAGAAACAGCAACTGCGCTGCTGCCTTCAGGATCCCAGCCACTCAAGTGAGGCATTCTGGAAAAAAAACAAACCAGGGTAGCAGATGCCAGAAGAAATGCATTTGTTAGCAAGTCAACTGAAATTTTATTGCCAGGAGGCCTTCTTATCACCAGAATGTTTCCCTCTACAAACCTAGAACAACAGGTTTCTTGAATATCCCAGCTTGACATCACTGATGGGCCGAAATCTTTAAAACAATCTTCAGATCCATATCAAGGGCTGATGGATTGCCTTCAAGCCTTCCTTTTGATCAAGGCAAGGGAGCCACAGGCAATGTCAGGCCATTTCGTTGCCAGCAACGAAAGGGATGAAGCAGGCACTTCTTCCCCCAACTCCAGAGCAAGCTTCGAGTGCCTATGCCTGCATTGGTGCACGGTTTAATCAAGTGTACGACTACAAGCACGCAATGAATCTGCCACCAGATGTCCCCAAAAGGCCATTATGCCTGCAGAGACTCAACCCAGCCTCTGGATTTCCTGCAGACAGGGCAGGGACGATTTTAAAAGCTGTTATTACCCCTACAGTTACACGAGGTCGTTCCTTTCTACTACTGACAGCTGAAAATGAGTTTAAAAAAAGAGCATTCCTTGCAACCGACTGGCATCACTGAGCATTCCGGGTTTACTTATCTGGCACAAAGCATAATTAACCTTCCCAGAGAGAGGCTTAACCTCACACCAGTCACAAACTGAAACTCGAAATCTCAGATTAAGGATTTTAACACTGGTGAAAATGTTGTCAGTATACATAAAATTCCTCTCTTTAGTGTCTTCCCTTCTTTGATTAACGAGGCACTCCAACAGGCACTGCTGTGGTCACAGCTGTCAGTTGCCAGCTGCGTGTCCTCCAGCCTTCCTGCACATGGGGCCACAGAAATGGCCTTACTTACCCATCTTTTGGCAGTCCTTACTGATGGGCAGACTGAGTTTCTCTCTTTCATGTCTCTGGCTGCTCTATGTCCCTGCCAGTACTCGTGTTTGAATTGCCAGCTGCACTGTATGTCAGCTCTGTACAGAAGGCAAGAGAGCCCTGTGGTCTGTGTTGGGGAATACATCAGACTCTACATCTAGCCTGAGGGTTTAGAATGAAATACATCTGGAAAAATAGTTGCTGACACCAGTTCCTGTTAATTCCAAGTGGTGGGAGAAACATTAGTTTTAGGTTTTTTACTTTGTTTCCTGAAAAAAGAAACTTTCAATTTGCAGTAATTCTTAAAAACACAAAATCCTTTGAACTTTGAAGTACACTGCATGAGTTAAAGGCCAAATCCTCTTATTTTGGCTCTCTTTACTGAACACCCATATACATTCCCATTTTATAGAACTTGATCACCTTGCAGAATTTACCCTTCTCGAACACTGAGGGGAAAAAGAACAAGCTACTGAGATAGATAAGAGACTGCAAGAAACAGCAAGCAATGCAAAAAGAAGCAATAGTGTCTCATGACAAGGGAACATGGAAAATTTCCTGCCATTACAAAGACAATTACAACAGGAAAAAAATAAAAGCAGAACAATAAAAAAATGCTGAAGTTCATCACCTGGAATGCCTTATTTAGCTGCTTATGTCATTCATGGTGTTGAAAGTGCCTCAACACTGAACTGCAAATATGAACATGCATTAGAGGAAACAACTTAGAAGAACAAAGCATTACTTATCCATCTTTAGACTCCACTCTAATATCTGTGGCATTTTAAAACCAGTAAGTGTGTGACATTTGTCCAAAATGACTGGGAATTAGAGAAAAAAATTCAATTTTTCAAGCAAACATTCTTCTCCAATTCTTCATACATACCAGTTAAGCCTGCCAAGCTCTTGCTGTTTAGAGATCAAGAAATCAGTCACAAGTTAACAAAAATATTGCAGCAGGTGATGCTTGAAGGCTGATATAAAAAACCACTGCAGGTCCTAGTAATGTCATGCTGGAAAAGTAGCTGCATTTGCACATTTTATGCAATGTTAAATCTTCACATTTAATAAAATATACAGAGAAGGAAAGGATGTAATACTCTGTAATGAGACAGTCCTGCTGCTGTCAGTCATCTTTCGCATCTTCTAACAACAGGATTTCTTCTGCCACCAGTTACTGCACGGCATTGCTCTGTAGGGTGAATTTACTCTGTGTGTTCCTTCATCACTTTTAGATCTGTTGCTCTCTTTAAACAATTATGTACTTCATACTACATCTGTTTTCAGCTACCGGCCACAAAAAGCATTTGACTTATGTAAATTTTTTCAACTGCCAAAAAAACGTTAGTAAAGATTTTACAAATAAAGTCAAATTCATACTATTTGAAAAGCAGAAAATCCATGCCGACGAGGTGTACTGGACTGAGACACTTTTCTACAGCCTGTTCTGAAAAAACACTGCACAAGCATCTCTTCAAACACGGGAGCAGAAGATGGGTTAGCAGAGCTGATTCTCCTGCAGACATCTGCCCGGCCCCACCTCCTGCAGCAGGCTGTACTTCCGATCCACAAAGCCAGAACCACCCTTAGCTGTGTCCTCAGCAGCATTTACTGTTCAACACACTCTCAGCTTCCCATTTCAAAATACCAACGACTAATTAGAGGATCTATATGCATCTGACGGCGCCCAGACCCCCTACAGCATTAAGAGCCTGCACTTCCATAGAGTTCTTAGCAGGGAAACTTTGTGATTTCTATCATGCCCAATTTCTATTAACATACATGAAGAGGATTGTAGGTACTCTGCAGCCAGTGTGAGATGCTGTTGCTTGCAAACATTTCAGGTGAGAAAACTATCATGCCTGCAAACAAATTGTTTTCCTCAATCCACTGGTTTAACAGCTGAGCTACTTCTGCAGCCACCACCAGAGTATATTATAATAAATTTGTGAACTAATAAACTAGAGCTAATCTGAGATGTGAAGTGGTCTTTCCAGCAGCAATGAAGAATCCACACCTTTTGAAATAGTACCTGAAATAAGCTTTGGCGTTTTTAAGTGCAGGAAACTGGATGTAGGAAACCGAGTCAAACTGATGCTTGCTGAACAGTACACACACCATTAAACGTTAAGAAAAAGAGGCACTGAAGTCTGCAATGGCAATGCTCATCTACCTTTGCAATTTCTGAGGGGAAAAAAAAACCAACAACCTAGCAAGTATTTCGAGAAAGTCAAGTCATCAACCTGAAGATTTCCTCCTCAGATTATTAAGCAAGCAGGACATACATGGAGAATACTAGACAACTTTTACAAATTCCCAAATACACTTAAAATTTAATTTCATGGAGGAAGAGAGCATCCAAAGAAAACACATTTCTTTTGTTACCATTACAAGCTTGATAAAATAACATGTAATTGAGCACTGCTAGATACTTACACCAGTGACACAAGACAGAACTCATTTAATGCTCTGTATAAGGTCTTACGATCACGTTTCTCCTGCATAAGGAAAGTAAGCACAGCCAAAGCAATAGAGCATAATCTGCAGTACGGTAGCTGGCCTGCATGATCACTGGGGTTCTGCTCATACATTGTTTTAAGGCATTCAAGCTTCCTACTTGAGAAACAAAAAAATGAAATCTGTCTGGTGTGGCCAATTAGAACAGAGCGTCACAATTTCCACTGTTTAACATTTATACAATTCAGCAGGTTCCGCTTGCTTTGCTGCAAGTCAGCATTTTGCTTATTATCAAATTACTTTCCACAGACGGATCTAGAAAATACCAATTTAGCATTTCAGCTTAAGTAGCAGTGGTATACATAAGAAAACATTAGTCAAAGCTCAAGACAAATATTTTCAGTAAGTACTACTACAAAGGAAAATTGATGAAAACAGTTTTAAATAATTAATTACTTAATTTTTCTGAATCTCCTCAATGCAAATAAAATGCCCATTGTTTCCATAGGTAAACCAACTAAAAGTTAGGTCAGCTCTGAACAGCAGCATCTAGAGGGAGCGATGAAATCACTTTCACAAGTATTTCAAGTAAAGTTTTTTGGCTGTTCTCCATTTAAACAAGTCCTACCTTTTTCCTTAAAGTCAAGGTTAAACTCAAGGAAAAAAAGAGAAAGATGTATCACAGAATAAAAAGTCACACCAGTTAATAACTGCAAAACCAGTTACTCAGCATCAGCCGACTGTTGGTGCCTACGAACTAATCAGGTGGTGAGATTGTAAAGAACAAATACTCTACATGTAGTTTCCCACATTTTGCAGTGGCAGCTTGGGATGACTGCCGCTCAGCAGCAGCCACCAGCTGCTCCTCTGTAACTTCAATTTGGAGTAAACCATAAGCACACAGCAAAATTAGCTCCTGCAGAAATCAGTTATCATGCAGCAGTTAATGAGCACAGGGAAATGCGAGCAGATTCTTCACAGCCTGATCAACAATGTCAAGAGCAGCAACTGCACCAACAGGTCATGGGTAAATCATACGGCCCCTACCCCAGTCTGCAACAGAACAGGGATTTACACAGAGGTCACAGGGATTTACACAGAGGTCACAAAGCTGTGACATTTTCTTGCATACTTTTTGTAGGAGAACTGAACGAGTAAAACCAAGTTCACTAGGCACCAACCGTAGTAAAAAGTTGATTTACCACAATGCTCCTTGTATTTAGTATTTTAAAGTTATCAAGCATAAACACTTGCAATGTAAGAATTAACAGAGACTGCTATTTGATCACGTGCTTAATCGCACAGAAATTCAGGTTGTCACCAAAAAACCCCAAACTCTCATCTCTGTTCCTCAAGGCACTTGTGTGGCCAGGCCTCTTACAGAGCGGATCAGCCTGAAGGGTGTCTGACACTGCGTGTGTCTTTCCCTGGGCTCTGTCTTCACGCCCTCTTGTTCAGAGGGAGCACAGGCATTAATGCCCATACACAAAGAAAGCAAGGAGAGTACCTGAGTGGAGGAAGGGGACCACCCGCACCACCTCAGCTTAACGCAGTAATGAAAACTACACCTTTAGTCATGTTCACATTTATCACACTGACTAAAGCAACAGCTACGCTGCCAGTTCCAAAGCACAGTTCTGCAAACGACAAAATATGTAGCTGAATTACAGTCAGTCATACTGAATGCTGAAAAGGTACCCGTTTAGGCCTCTGGGTAGGCTTTTGTCCCCACCTGAAGAGGAATGCAATTCTCAACACATAGGAAAAAAACTGCTTCTTCTAAATTTTAAATTCAGATTGATTTTTATTTATTATACATCAGTGGCCGAAGAAGACGCAACTCAACTGTTTAGTGGGAAAGAACATTCCAACAGAGTATTTGAACTTTTCCTTAGAAAACAAATTATTTTAGAAATTTTTAAAGAGAACTCAAAATTCAGACTGCTTGTAAAAATCAGTTCTGTGCATACCTGAATCTCCTTGTTTCCCCTCACCTACCCATAATTTTACTATTTGTTTTCTTTGCCAAACATACCAAAACCAAAAGAACTCTTCCTATGTTACAGGGTATGTTTCAATTTTCACAACTTTTACTGGTGAAGATATAGAATTAAAAGAAAACCCGCAAACAATCCAAGAAAACTGGAAAAAGAACTCTAATCCTTTATAAATTAAAAAACAGGTTCAAAAATTCAAGTTCTGCAATGACAATAATTTCAGATTTTAAGTAGTAACTGGATTATTTATTTAACATCACCTGTCATTGTAATTGTCCAGTGTTAACAGACTTCAAGTAATAAAGCAGCTCAGAGTAGATAAAATTCTTATTTTGAGAAAACATACAAAAATCACAACTATTATATTAAAAACTCTGTTAAGTATATACAAAATAATTATCAAATCATTTGGTTCATACTGCTGCTGTAAGTCACGTAATCAACTACTTGATCCAAGAGAGTCAGTGCTAGAAATGGATGCCTGGGCAACCACCTCAAATTTGTCTGCTTGGGGACACAGATGGAACAACAGAGAGCTCATCTGTATTCATTACAAAGTTGGAACCGTAAGGAAAAAAGGAAGGAAGCTGTTAACCCAAAGAGAAAAGGACTTCAAAAACACTAAGCCCCCTGCATTGTCCCATTAAACTACTATTGTTCAGTGATGGAACCACATTTAGAACAGAAAGCAGCAGCCTCCATTCACGTTTTATTTTGTCTGTTCTCTCCATTCACTCCTAAAGTGGCAGATGATTTTCTTGGGACTTAGATGCTCATTTAGACACTCACCAATCCCAATTTCAAAAAGCCAGAGCAATGACTTCCTGTTACAACTCAGATAAGTTTAAACTCATGACCTGAAGGGAGGCAACCTGTGGTTTGTGAATCCCAAGCCACCTAGCTCAGTATAGACTGCTGCCAAACCACGTTTAACCGTAAACATGTTTTATAACAAAGAATAACCAAACTAACTCCATTCCTAACTATAGTACAAAATCTAAAGTAATACTTTGAAATACTTGCTAGCTCTTGGAAAGGTGCCCCAAGGCATCACCTGTATTAATACTTTAGACTGTATCTCAGTTTGTCATGCAGCAAATCTGACTCAAAAGAGCGACATCATACGGCTGCAATCAATTCAATATTCAGTTATGTACAAGTGGTGTATGTTCCCCCCCTCACCCAGACACTCAGTTGTGAAAGAATTACTCAGAATTTCTGAGGTTCAAACACAGTCAGTTCTTTCCCATCGTACAACTCTCGCAGTTGGTTTGACTCATATTTTAGGGAGGGTTTTTCAATGTCTATCCCAGGCTCCAGAGCATTCTGTCCAACTATTTTAAGATTCGTAACTTTTATTTTCCAGGTATTCTTCCTATCAGGACAGCTAACGAGTCCAAAAGTTTGTTCAAAGATGCCCAAACAAGAGTTGTCTCTATGCACTGTGCCAGCCACTGCTACCAGTACTACCCCATGTCGAGACACAGCACATTTCAGTCCACTGGCATGTAAATTAGGGTTGAATAGAAGATATTCTTCTTTAACCAAGGAGAGCAGACGAAGGCTCACCATTTCTGCACCAACGTATTCTTCCATGTTTTCTTCTAGTGTGCTGTAACAGAACTTCATTTTAACATCCTCCCAAAAATGCTGTGGTCCCCATCTTTCTTCAGATTTTACTCCCAAGGGATGTTGAGAATTCAGGAGCTCGAAGAACCATTGACAGAATTCCTCTCCTAGACCATAAATGTCCTCCTGTGGCAACTTTTGTCTCTCTCCATGACTCTGCAATAAAGCACATTTTTTTTCTTAGAACTACTTAGCTTTAACATGTGAGATTACCACTTAGAATAACATAAAATCATGTAAACACTGATTTTAAACATTCTAAGTCTTCTTCCTAGTGTTTTGAGACAGAGCACCTGAAGAAAAACAACAGAGTAAACTCTCATTCATTTTTAAGATCATTATTTTCTTCTCTACAGGATCAGAGTTAGGTTCTTTCAATTACAGTTGGAATAGTCCTTCAGTTTTGTCCTGGTTGACAGTTTATGGACAAAGAAGAAAATCGTGGTTCTACTGAAAAAGGGCAAGGAAGGATTTTTGAACAATTTCCATGAGACCAGGATTCTGACACTGAGAGACAAAATTTCTGCTAAGTAAAAAGTGCCTGGGTTAGTATATTTTCACTGGCCTTTACAATTCCAAAAGAAGGTTACAGAAAAAACAAGGATACAGACCCAACCTGAAAAGCTAATCTCATATTAAGGCATATCAATGTACTAAAAAGTGCTTATATTTAAGTAATTATGTTAACATATTTTTCCTGTTTCATGTTGCCTTTAATCACTTCTTTTTGGTACCTTTTAATTTGGTGAATTCTGTTGGTCTTTGCATCTTCATAAAGCTGGTAACAAATAGGACTCACCAGGAAGTCACCTTCTGAATATGCACATCCTAATACCTGAAGCTGACAGAATACTCCTGATTTATGGTTGTATTTTACCTATGTCAGTGGAATATGCTAACAAAATGCACAACTAATCCAGCAATAACTGAAACTCTGTGAATAAATATGTTCTGTAACTTTTCCTCCAACCGAAGCACGTTCCTGAATTTAGCCCTGTTTGGCAGTAAGACTGCCAGAAATCATCCAAAAGATGCTTGGTCACTTTCATGAGTGGTATTTTGTGAGAAAATAACAGAAGATCAGCCAGGAGGACTGTAAACACACTCAAGTGACTTGCAGCAAAGGTGTCAAAAAACACATATATGGTACTAATTGTTGGTACTTCTGTGCTGGACAAGTAGAACACCAGGTTTAGATAACATAGGCTTGTGATAGACTCAGAGGCACTGTACTGAACTTGCTTGAGATTCCTGCCCTGCTGTGAGAAAGATCAAAGCACAGCAGAAAAACTATGCCTGAAAAAAATCCTTGATATACAGGCAAAACCAGCAGGTTTGGTGATCCTGTAGCAAGGAATGAGCTCTGCAGTGCCTGGGTTCTTCCCCTTGTGTGCCTCTGCCTGGGTGCTGCTTTGGGGATCCCTGGTTCACAAAATAACAAAAATAAATTTATTCTTCACATTTCATCCATGGTTTTGTGGTTGTTCCTGCATCTTGCCTGCATCAGCTCACACATTTGGCATAGTTGGCAAGATCCAAGAAAAAGCATGCCATGGCTGGCAAAAAAGTTGGATACTGGGGAGGCCACAATGCTGACTCCCTGTATTCTGGGATGTCCCAGTACTGAGCATTGGACCTCTGTGGCCACTTTCATGGCCACATGGGCTCTGCTGAAAGCATGGCCTGAATTAGATGAGGAGGTGATGGTTACCCACTCAGGCAACTGAAATGGCTATGTGCAGACTGCCAAGAAAACGGACTCAGATTCTTCTTGCAATTAGCAAGGAGATTGTGATGGTATTTAGTTACCAGTCCTAAGAGCTCTTGAAGTGAAGTTGTTGCATTATGGAGTACAAAGAAAGAATCGGAAAAGGAAGTTGGGACTTTACAGGATGCAAAAGTGATCACACAAGAAGTAATTTCAACTCAAGCAGAGCGGTGCCATGAGCTGCAAGTTACTGTAGAATGGTTGATAGTGCATATAACTAATAAACAAGGGGATGGAGACAGGGAAGCGAGTGGCTGTGTGGTGCCTAGTTGCTGGCTGGGGCTACACCACAACTGTCTTTTTTGGCACCCAACATGGAGCATGAACAGTTCAAAATACTGACAGATTTGACTGGAGTGTGCTAGATTGAATTCATAGTTGTTACTGCTGTTTAGCTATTGTCAGGCTTCTGTGCTTGCCACAGGGCTTGCTTGCCTTACAGTAAGTTAGATACTAGTGCTCAATAGTGGCTGTTTTTGCTTTCACTGTTTGCTGTACTGCTGATCATCTTCCTCTGCTGTGCCTGGGAGCATTCGGATAACAGCAATGACTCATGTGTTGATTATGGAATTCAACCCAGACAAGGCAGCAGTAATGAGAAGTATCAAAATGCAGTTTTTGAGAGGAGTGCCTATGCAAAAAAGCTGACAGCCTCTGGCCCCACCACCAACTCTGATCCCACCCTCCACCCACATTTGCACCTCAGCAAAGCACTACCTGGCAAATGCCAAAACAACAGAAACAAAGGTTTGGCAGGTCCCCCAAAATCACTGCCACTGTTGCCTCTTACCATGAGGTGGACCAATGCCCCTGTGTTCCTTTAACTATAAAATGGCAGTCTGGGGGGATTTTACATGTATTAGCTCTGGTGGATACTAAAGCTGAGGTTACTGTATTACATAGCAATATTAATAAAGAAGCCAAATCACAGATCTGTGGACTGAGTGGAAATCAGACTCCTGCCCTCCAAGCTAAGGTAACCGTAACAATAGGAAATGCCACTCCATTTACCACAACAGTGGTGTTAATTACCCCATTTAAAGAGAGTATCTTGGGTGGTAATGCGTTGGTGGGACGAAGTGTGAAATGGTCACTTCTGCTTTGCCACTTTGCAGGCAGGAGTTGCTATTCGATCTGTAGCTGTCTCGCATGGATTCCTGAAGTGGTATCCTGTTGTGCTGCCCATGCCTACCAAGGTGATAAGAGTAAAACAACACTGTATTCCAAGGGAGCGCAATAACAAGTCAAAACTTTTATGCAAAATTGTTATTGAACATGACTGCTTCTAACAATCCTATTTGACCTGTTCAAAAAACCAGACAGCACTTGGAGAATGACTGTAGTTCACAGAGAATTGAATAAAAGTCATCCTCTCTCTCCCTTGCTGTTCTGGTGTCAGACATGGTTATTCATATAGAAAAAAATCAGCAAAAATTTACAGCCCTGGAAGGTGGTGACAGGCCTTGCTAATGCTTTCTTTTCAATAGCCATTACAAATGCATAAAGCGACTGCACACAATTGTATTATTTGTATGCAACAACATTTAAGGGCATTATATAGGCCATGTGGAAAGATAAAGCAGGGTCAATGGGCCTTTAAGACCTGGCAGGTTGACTATATGCATCCCTTGCAAGTCAAGGGGATGACTATACGTATTCATTGCTGTGGATATAGTGCCAGGACTATGCTAAACCCACCAAATACACTAATCAACACAGCACAACTGAAGCATTAGAACAACTCAATCTCTCCCAAGGTATTAACTGCAGGGGAAATGGAGCTGTTCACACTGATGGATTGTGGTGGGACTGCAACCTATTAGTTTGGATGTGAAGATTTGTATGTGCCTCTGAGAATGCCATATGGTTCTGTACCTCAACTTCTCTTATTCTACTCCGTTAGTTGATATCAGTCTTAAGTTCTTGTCTTCAGGTATCTTCAATTAGTATCTGTGGCTTATCTAGAGAAGACAGCACTGGAACAGTATTCTTGGTGTGGTGAACCCAACGTTGAATTGAAGTTCAACCTGAACAAAGCGCAAGCCATAGCTCTCCAATCTGAGTGAGCAATTACCCCACGTCAGGTTATCAAACCTGTAGTAATCTTGAATAGAATCACAGAATGTGTTGGGTTGGAAGGGACCTTTAAAACTCATCTAGTCCAACCCCCTGCAGTGAGCAGGGACATCTTTAGTTACATCAGGTCACTCAGAGCCCCATCAAGCCTGATCTTGAAAGTCTCCAGGGATGGGGCCTCCACCACCTCACTGGGCAACCAGCTCCAGTGTTTCACCACCTGCATAGTGAAGAATTTCTTCCTAATATCCAGTCTAAATCTACCCTGCTGTAGTTTAAAACCATTGCCCATTGTCACACTGCTACACACCCTTGTAAACTGTCCCTCCCCAGCTTTCCTGTAGGACCCCTTCAGGAACTGGAAGGCCGCAATAAGGTCCCCCCAGAGCCTTCTCTTCTCCAGGCTGAACAGCCCCAACTCTCTCAGTCGGTCCTCATAGTGGGGGTGCTCCAGTCCCCTGATTAGCTTTCCGGCCCTCCTCTGGACCCGCTCCAACAGTTCTATGTCCTTCTTGTACTGAAGGCTCCAGAGCTGGACAGTGCTCCAGGTGAGGTCTCACCAGAGCAGAGTAGAATTATACTCCGCTAAGTGATTTTGATATTAATTCTTCTCATGACTATTTTTTCAGAGTGGGTGGTGTTTGTACACCAATGAACATTACAGAATTTATTGTCAGATGACTATTTCCTCCTTTTACACCATAAACTTTGCTTTGATTTTGAATGTGTGTGTTGCTTCAACACAACTAATGAATCAGCCAGCACAGAGGATGACATTCACTCAAGACTTAATGCATCAAATTAAAAAAAATCTACCGATGGTGTCTGTCGGGCTGAGTGGTTTAATTCCCTGACAGCATGAATGGGACACTTGATTCAACGCATATTGTAGAGGTATCTTTACTCCTTTCTTCTGTATGAGTTTATTGCATGCCTCTGTAAATTACTCTGCACTACAACCTGCAAGCCTAAATGAACACCTCCAGTTTTGCCAGCCCCAGTGGAAGGGGGTCTATTGAGTGGGAGGGTGTAATGCAGGGAAATAAGGGAAGATCGGCCCGGAGGATTGTAAACACACTCAAGTGACTTGCAGCAAAGGTGTCAAAAAACACATATATGGTATCAATTGTTGCCACTTCTGTGCTCGATAAGTAGAACATACGTGTTTAGATAACATAGGCTTGTGATAGACTCAGAGGCACTGTACTGAACTTGCTTGAGATTCCTGCCCTGCTGTGAGAAAGACCAAAGCACAGTGGAAAACTACACCTGCAATAAATCCTTGATATACAGGCAAAACCAGCAGGTTTGGCAATCCTGTAGCAAGGACCAAGCTCCGTGGTGCCTGCTTTCTCACTTGCGTGCTGCTTTGGGGATCCCCAGACTCATCAGGTAATAAAAATAAATGTACTCTTTGCATTTCATCCATGGTTTTGTGGTTGTTCCTGCATCTTGCCTGCGTCAGCTCACACATGTTCATAGTCTTACCATCTTTCTAATAGGAAGAGAGCTCAAATCAAAGAAAACTATAACTTACATTACCTTTGCTCCTCCAAAATAGACAAAAGTCTGGAGGAATCTCAGTTATTTTTTTAATTGTACAACTGATAACTTAAACCAGACTGAGACAATATAACATTGGGATAGGAGGGCCACAGGGATTTTCACATAGCAGCATAGGCTTATTCTGGGAACAAAGGCAACTCCATTCAGCCTGTCATAAAATCGTTCCTTCAGACTGCCATAAAAACCTTTGTGCAACACTGAATCTGCTGAGAAAGTAGTTTTAAGTAAGCGAGACAAATTAAACATTGCTAGCAGACAGCCAAATCTTCAAAAAATAATTTGAAAAGGCTCAGTCAGAGATTCTTGTCTTGTCTAGAAGCCTTAGAGAAGAATGGGTCAGTGAAAGAAAGCATAAAGCTACTCAAAACACATCTTCCACCCATTCCCCATAGGTTATGGACAAGCTACTTATGCCCTTTTTTCCCTTGTTTTACAGAAGATGACATTCACACACTCCTAAAATACATCTAAGGTGTAGAGGGATAAGAAATACTTCCATTTAATGATGGGTTGCTGGGACTGACAACAGGGTGGTGGGCATAAAGTTTTGAAACCAAACTCACAGTAAGTAGCAAGAGCACGTTATCAGTGAGGAACCAATGGTCATGTTATTAAAATCGTATCAGAGAGAGTGACAAACCACTCCAAGTGTTGTATCACTAAATACGTACTGCAACAAAGTACGGAGTAAGATTTTTTTAGACATTATTATGGGTCAAGCCAAGAAAAAAAATCTATTCCTTGCAGTTGAATTCTTGGTATGACTACAACCATGTGTAGAAGAACAGCAAAATCTAAGCACAAACACTGAGGAAACAAGTTGCTTAGCACTTAGATATTTAAGACAGGTTTTTCAGTTGACTATATAAACACATTTGGTTTAGAGGACACCTCTTTCTAAAGGAAGTGTCACTGTAAAATGCAACAATTGGATGCTCAAGTAACAGTGCTGTTAGCCTACTTAATTTGTACATACGTAGTTTGTTTATCCTCTGTTTTAGCTTACAATAGGTAAGATTTTTTTACTTTAAAGTAATCCAAACTTTCAAACGTAAAGATACATGACCTCCAACTGTAAAATTATGTGTTTTTTGAACAAGAACTAAATGTGTAGTTATTTTGTAGGGCTTATCAGTATTTGCAACTTGACAGCAAGACTTTTAGAAGTAAATCCAGTGGCAAGTTTGCTAACGTCGAAGTCTAGTGAGTATTAAATGAAGTATGTTTTACATAAGTATTAAGTATGTTAAATGTTTGGAGATTTTTATATAGTAATGCTGTATTTATTTCACAATAAATTGTAATTAATTTCTAATTCTGTTCTGGAAGTTCACTTTACCCATTTCTTCAAAATGGTGAAGGCCACAAGAATTAAGAGAAAACAAAGGCAAAGAAACACGCAAGTGATAAATGCTGTTGAATCTCTCATTCTTTGTGAATGTGTGTTAAGTACTTCGGAGAATTTAATTTACTTATCTTCAATCTTAAAACTTCACTATGGGGTAATAAAAATATACAGGGCCGTGTTCTTGCAAGAGAACATTTCTTTTTTCCAAAGTACGTATACAAAAAAATGTTTGGAAAACAATTCTCAGCTACAACCTAATTCTTATCAGTTAATGCCTGCGAGAAAGCTCAGTGCAACAGGTTATCAACAGCTACAGAGCTCTAAAAGTCCAGCTGGTGGGGCTGTTGCCCATTAGGTCTCAGAAATACAGCACTTGAAAGAGCAAGGTGGCTATTTAGAACTATATGGTAAAGATCCATGACCAGCAAAACACTGAAAGTTCATTACACCTCGAGGATTTGCTAAATATCAAAATATTGAAATTTGAAATAACCCCTAAGAGCCAAAACACATCTATTTACGCTGTATTAAAGTGTTACTGATATCAAGAGAAAAAATGACACAGACCTAGCCCTGCTACAAACTTTACATTTCAAAGACATGAAAAAATTACCAAAACCTTTTCTGCACTTTAATTGCAAGAGGTAAAAAGGAAAAAAACCTACAGACTGTGCTGCTTTGATTGCACTGTCTCTAGAAGTAAATTAAGGCGACTTACAAAAAGGCAGTTTTCTCTCCATTCCCTCCCTCTCCTGCAACATTTTAGACTGATAAGCATTTTCACCTTATGATCTATCGGTAGCATCTCTTTGCTGTGCTCTGGGATGTGGCCTGTCAATGGTATCACTAGTGACTGGTGTGGCTGCAGGATGACTGGAAATCCTGGATCTATACCAAAGGTTTAAGAAGATTCACCACATTAAAAAATGACAAGGGGCTACGCAGGGTTTCTGTACTGTTAACACAGGTTTTCAGTTGTTCTTGAATTCATACAATCATTTGTGAATACTTTCTGGTTTTAGCTTACAGTACAACTTAAAAATCAAAAGAACGGAGAAAATACCGCACATTAGAGTGCAAATGCACTAATACACTTTGCAACACAGAGCAGAAGACTGCTCTGCAAGTGATACATTGGCACAGATACCTTTAAATGATGCAATTAAAAAAGCTCCAAACAAACAAACAAAACCAATCAAAACTAAACAAGCCAAGAGTTAAAGAGATTCAGTACTTTCTTAAATACATGTGAACAGCCACATTTTGGTTATCCTGCAAAAGCAATGCTAAGCATCCTCAGGTCTTCCAGAAAGCAGCACTCACCTCTGTGTGTGGTTTCTTCTCCTCTGGCTCTGAGGCACATGCTATGAGCTGCCCACTCCAGTACTGCTTTGCACGATCAATGAGTAAATGTTTCTCAGAGGAAGGAGGCACTGCAATTCCTTGTGCTGCCAAATACTTAAAAATTATTTCTCGATAGACTTTTCTGCGCTTCAGAAGTTCTTCTACATTTTGGCTGTAAACCAAAATGGCATGAATGGCTTCTGCAAGTAAAGAAGTTAAAGTCAGCAGCTGCTTCTCTCATGACTAAAACCCAAATCTATACCATTTCTTAAACTCCCACCATCCATGCCCAAACACAGTGCAAGACAAGCATAAATGAAATGCAGACTTAAAAGTTTGATTGCAAACTGAAATCTGACCTAATCATATGAGACACAGAAGATACTCAAAGACATGAGAACATGTTTAAAAAACAGTACTGTTTTTCCTGAAGACCTTGCTACCTTGTAATCCCTACTTCCAGAGATTAGAAAATCCAAGTGCTTCAGGAAGCATAAGGGTTCTTGCACACAGTGCATTTCACCTATGCTTCCTGCAGCTAACATTAATTTCAACATAAGTTCATTTAACATGAAATCATTTAGGACTTTCTGCTTGGCGTCACCACATAGCCCCTTCACTCACAAAAAGCTGAGCTTGGTTTCATTCTCCATTTGAAAAACTGGGATATTTCAAAATAAGCCATCTGCCTATCTTCTTCGAAGAAAGATTACATAGAGAAAGAAGAACCAGACAAATCTTTTATGGTTCTTCTGAGTATGGAATATGAATCTTAATTTCTGCATCAAATGGGCAGTTCACATTATTTGGTCAGAGAATACATTGTTATTCTGAAGAATATGCAAGTTTTAAAATGTTTCTCATGACCAGAAAATTGACAGAAATGTGGACAGAGAGATAACTAAGGTAATCTCTGATTTCTCATATGCAGAACAAGAATTATAGTACCAGAAGCCTACAGTTTTTCAGACAACACACAGCAGTTCCTGAAGACTGATGGAAATGGAATTTAATCTATTTCCTCGCTAATAAAATTACTACTCCCAGGTTCACAAGAAACCACCATGCATTATAACACAATAACAGTGCACTGAAAGGTAACATTTACAAAAAATCAGCTACGAGGCTCTGTAGCAAAACCAGGAAGCATAACAAACTGAAATTCACTTTTAAAGTAGTTGTGGTAGCCAGTTCTCTCCTGAATTGAGGCTGGATACTTAACACATTATCTATAAAAACTATAAAAGTTTAAACAAGAAGAGACTAATAACTGAAGTAACAACAACAAAAAAACCTAAAACCACTGCAAAAAAAAATTAGATAAAAATTGGGGGATTGGACTAGATGATCTTTTGAGGTCCCTTCCAATCCCTAACGTTCTGTGATTCTGTGTGAAAAAGGCAAGAACAACTAAAAGCATAAGAACTTTCAAAGAAATGTTTGGCAAATATTACAGGCCTGATTTATACCACATGAAACATATTCGAGGTTTTCAGATGAGTATATTTCAGGGTAATGCGCTGAGTGGCCTCACATAACATATACAAAATTAAGTTTTAGGAATCAAATCTCTACATCTACAAAGTGATGAGGGATGGTCACACCTAGAAGTGCTCTGTTCTACGAAGAATTAAGTTTGATACTTGATTTATATTTTACCCTTTCAAAACCAAAACCCCCAACCTCCCAGCAGCCAAATCGCAGTGCCGCCCGGAAGTATGCAGGCCCACCTAAGGAAAACGGTCCCGACAGCCACAGCCGACCG
>NW_010164416.1:0-1777 GCF_000695765.1 Mesitornis unicolor | reverse complement strand
CATAGAGAAAGGAGATGAGTAGGAAGAAAACATTGCCTTCCAGAAGATCAGTGTGTGATCTGTAAGGAGAAGGGGCACTGGAAGAGGGAGTGTCCCTGCAAGCAGGTAATTTAGATCCATTTTTGCAGGTTATTAAATGATGTAGCCTGAAAGGCACAGGGGGAATCATCCCCAGCAGAACCACTGGTTACTCTGAGGCTGGGGAATTTTTTGTTGATCCAAGAGCTTCTTACTCTGTGCTTAATACTTGTAAAGAAAATTTCAGTTGTGCAACTGCAAATATTGTTGGTGCCACAGGGAAACAAGAAAATCAGCTCTTTTTCCAGCCTGTAAATTTTAAGCTAGATAAACAATGGAAAATGCATCAATTCTTATATGCTGGAATAGCTGATGCCCTTGATATAAAGAAAATTTACTGAGCAAATTCGACCCCAATATTGCCAGTAAAAAAAACAGAATGTCAAGAAATATATAATTAGTCCAAGGTTTGAGAGCTATGAATAAGTTTGTTACTAAATTAAAAGAAAGCCAGGAATGGTTTACAGTGTTACATTCAAAAGATGCCGCCTTCTGTTTGCCACTTGCAAAAGAAAGCCAGAAATTGTTTGCATTTGAATGGAAAAATCCCTCCACAGAGAGAAAAGTTCAGCTTACCTGGACAGTATTGCTCCAGGGATTCAAGAATAGCCCTGCTATATTTGCGGTAATCAGTTGGCATGAGAACTTGGAATGTGGCAGACCCCACCTGGTAATGGAATATTTCTGCAATATGCTAATGGTATATTTATTGCCACAGAAACACGACAAGAGTGCATACAATGGACAGTCAGTCTTTTAAATTATATTGGACTCAGTGGTTATCAAGGCTCTCAACAGAAAGCCCAGATGGTCCAGCAACAAGTAACCTACCTGGAGTACAGGTTGACCAGAGGACAACGAGAACTAGGACCCGAACAAAAAGAGGCAATTTGCAAGACCTCACTCCCAAAGATGGTAAAAGAACTGAGAACTTTCCTGGGCGTGACAGGTTAGTGTTGATTGTGGATCTATAAATATAGCATGTTGGCTAAGCCCTTGTATGAGCTGGCAAAAACCAGTCATACACAGCGGGTCTGGTCCCCCGACCAAGTGCATGCCTTTGAAACTCTCAAGAAGGAGCTCATGAGAGCCCTAGCTTTGGGCCTGCCAGATGTGACCAAACCTTTTTGGCTCTTTTCCCGTGAGAAGCAAGGGACAGCTTTAGGGGTCCTAGCTCAACAACTGGGACCTGATAAAAGAGCTGTGGCTTACTTCTCTAAACGACTAGACGAAGTAAGCAAGGGATGGCCAGGGTGCCTGCAAGCAGTAAGTGCTGTAATTCTTAACATTGAAGAGGCCCAGAAGTTTACCCTAGGCCAGAAAATTACTGTATTGGTTTTGCATACAGTATCTGTGGTGTTGGAACAGAAGGGAAACCATTGGCTCTCCCCATCCAGGTTTTTGAAATACCAAGCCATCCTAGTAGAATCAGATGACATCAAGATTGAAGTAACTTTTTTAAATCGAGCTTCTTTTCTTAGTGGAGCAATGGCTGAGCTGCCAATACATGACTGCATAGAAACCATAGAGACTGTGTATTCCAACAGACCTGATCTGAAAGAAGAAACTTTAGAGGACGCTTAGGAGTCCTGGTATATAGATAGAAGCAGTTCCGTTCAACAAGGTGTCCGTAAAGCAGGATATGCGGTAACCACTACGAGTCAGGGTGGTGCATGCCCACGGAGCTATCTGGAAAGAA
>NW_010164415.1:123418-153637 GCF_000695765.1 Mesitornis unicolor | reverse complement strand
AACTCCTAAGATTCTGTGATTCTGTGACCTTAGCCTCTCTGTAGGGCATTGGTGGAGGGTCTACTGCTACATTGTTCTCACCTCTTCTGGAGGCTGTATTTTAAAGAGGATGTTGAAAAATGCAGACTATTTGAAGGGAAGCCATAGATACTGACAGCTAGAGAAAATGAGTTGGAGAGAAATAATATGAAACTTTGAGTAACATTTATGACTTCTGCTGACGAGACTTATATTAATGCCCAGGTTAGTTTCCTAGTTTTTTTAAGGCTGCTTTGTATCTGGTGAGAAAAGCAGGTGCATATCTCTGTTCACTTGCCCATTCTGGAGGTTCCAGGTTCTCTGTGCCAAAGATGATGGGATTCATTAGGTATAACTGCAGCTGTACTTAATTTCATTTTTCTAAAGACTTAAAAATGTGTAACACTTTTATGAAAATAAGATGATCAGTGCAGTAGCTAAGAGAGAACCTATGACACTGGTTAAAGACTTAAGAGACATCGGTTTATATACTTTTATGTGATGTTGAACTGCAATTAAAGACCAGAGGATGGGAAAACTATGGAGGGACAAAACCAAAGATACAGTAAGAAGCTCCAAGAAATGGCTGCTTCAAATAAAATCAATGTTGAATGGTGTGACATTGTGTAAATAAATGTAGTATTCCATGTTCTTTCAGCCTTAAATCAGTGGTCATTAATGATTACTACCAAAAGCCACTCAAGTGGGAATGTTAAGTTTCTCAAGTCAGGAGTTTGTGGGTTTTTGTGATAGCTGAATTAAGAATATGCTTTCAGAATGCAAATTTTTAATCATTCTTTTAGGAAATAGCTTCCCTTGATCAAGAAAAACAGCCTTATCTAGAGCCTGGGCAGCCTCAGCTTTCTCCTGGAATTTCAACAATTAACCTGCATCCACAGTTTCCAGGTAACTTGTTTTGACTTGTCTTTCAGTGTGAGAGAGTGCTTACAATTCTTCAAAGAATGGGAAGGTAGCAGTTGTAACAGAGGTTAATGAAAAATTGCTTGCAGCTTCACAAAAAATTTTTCCATAAGCAGAATACGGGGAAAAAATATCATGGAAACTGACATGGGAGGAATTGAGAGGTTGATATTGACTAGGTGACATTTTAGGAGGCAAAGACGTATTTTAGGCAAAAGTGATACCCTGGATTCTGTACATGAGAATTTTGAAGTCAACAGAGTTGTACCCCTTTCAAGAGGAGATTTTACTTATGTGTCTCCTTGTAGATTTATGCCTAACTTTCACTGCAAAAGTTTTACTGTGGTGCTTGCTTTCTTTAGCACCTCAGTTTTTTTCACAAGCAGTAGAATGATGGAAAATCCAATTATACTATTTTTTCTACTCCAGATTTAAGCAGAATAAACTAGTGAAAAGCTCCATAGTGTCTGGCTTATTCGGTATCGTGTGTGAGTGCTTTAAGGGGTTTTTTTTTGAATGTGATTGATTTCCATTCCATGTCACACAGTAGTGATTGAGAAAACATCTCCTCCTCTGCCTGTTGAAGTTGCTCCTGAAGTCTCTACATCAAGTGCAAGTCAAGTAATTGCACCTACTCAAGTTACAGGTATTATACTTCCTTTTTTAGAACTAAAATAAATTAAGAAATGACTCCGAGTTCCTGACACTATAACTTGTTCCATGCTACTCCTGAATTATAACAGCGAAGCAAATGTAGCAGTAAACAGAAAGGAATACTCTGGGGAGAAATAGTACAGAGCAGCACAGCAATGAGAGTGCTGTCAGCAGAGCTAGGACTGGACCTTCCCAGGTTGTACCTGCCATTTTTGTGCCCACAAATAAATGACAGGAGGAAAAATTAATAGATTACAATATCTGCAACCAGAGTCCAAAACTGAAGACTTCTTGGCTACAAGTCAGCTCTTTAGACAGTCTGCACGTGTGTTCATGAAGTACACGTGATCCTGTTCTTTGAGGGCTGTAGATCAGCATATTCGGCAAAAGACAGATGAGGAGTTACTGTAAGATTTTGTCAAACCAGAAGTTGGATGTCAGCTCTGCTGTGATTGTGCCCCTTCTGCTAGCCAGCTCCCTGCTTCATTAGGGAGGGGAAGTTTCTCTGCTGGGAACTTGCATGAGTTAGAAAAAAAATGATGGTTTTCCATGTTCTGCTGTTTTTTTTTTCCTTGGGAAAAGGAGTGGAACTAGAAACTGCTGTGTGCTATAAACAAGTAAATCAGTCTGTTGTTCAGTTACAGTTCCAAGTGTTGTTCAGATATTTAAGAGATAGTAAAGTACAAGTGAAATAAGATTTGTACGACAAAATCCTAAATTGGATTTAAAAAACGGAACACACTTAGAGTTGGGATGTTCAGAAACATCCTTAATGTTGTGCCTTAATACTGTACTTTAAGATTTAGTTACATTTAAATGTAACCTATTTCTAAATAGTCTGAACAAGTTGTTATTCTTTACAGATGATAACTTCTTTTTCAGGAGTTATTATTTCATGCTGCTGTGCACCCTTAGTTTAAATTGCGGCTGAACACAATCATTAGTATTTTTTGCAGTAGCACATACGTTTTGAGAATTTGTAAAACTACTGTAAGGGTGTTTAGCATCCAGTGCTGCCCGTATCTGAATCTCCTTATCTTACAGCATGCATCCAAGCCATTGACAGATGAGTATTCTCATAAAAATAATCAGAAACCCACTACAGGTACTTTCTTTACCTTCACTGCAAAGGTTAAATAGTACAAATTTTTATTTTATATTATCATTTTACTGTACTTTTTAATGTACCCATTTATACCTCTTGAATGGGACATGAGAGTGAGTCTCTAGGAAAAGCCTAAATGCTTTCTAGATTCTTCCAGATAGGAAATCCATTACAGAAAGTCAGGACTTACAAACTTGATTTATAGTTGTTTTCAGGCCTGATCTTTCTACTAGGATTACAGAATATTGTGCACTTACTGAAATACGCAGGAGAGTTTAATATTAACCTTTTTTTTGTTTGTTTAGAAATCAACGAATGTACAGTTAATCCTGATATCTGTGGATCGGGACACTGTGTTAATTTGCCTGTGGGATACACTTGCATCTGCTACGAGGGGTACAAACTTAACGATCAGCAGACTAAGTGCTCTGGTATGAATGGACGCTTTCAGAACTCTGAAATAACCGTACTATGATGTGCTTGAAATGTGGAGTCTGGTTAGGGGAAGTTTGTACAGAGCAGTCAGGAGTTGCTTCCTCTACTGAATTGTTCCAAACTACACAGAAACTAGTTTTTGTATGTCAAATGAAATTTGCCAGTTAGTCTCTGATGCAGCCTTTCAGCCACTCAGAACTTCTGCTTGGAGAAAGAATAGCTAAATTAGTCCCCGTTTCTCAGAACTGTTTGCCCAGCTACCGGCTCTGCAGCTGGTGTGAATTCAGTCATTTTGTTAGGTCTTCAGTCGTCTACAATATACTTCAGCAGAAATCTGAGAAGCATGCACTAGGAGATCTGCAAAGTTGGGTCTTCATCCCCTTCAGAGCTGGTAACTTCTGGAACAGAGGGCTCTGATGAGCTCTGAGCCCAGACTTGGCTCTAAATGAGCCCTTTCAGATTTGGAAGCAGCTGTATCGGTATCCTTCCTTCATGCAGAGTATGCTGGTTCTTCTGTAACTTGGATCAGGAAGAGTTTATTATATAACGTTGCCAGATTGTATACTGTCAACTTTACACTCTACCGAAAGTTCAGTATCTTCACACTGATACGCATGCTATCGGGCGCAACTACAGTATTAAAAAAAAATTTACACACGTACGCAGCCAAATGGCAACTTAAAGTCTTTCTGTTTCATACAAATTATGTTAATGTTCCATGCCTGCAGCTTGTGCTTGTGTAGTGATTTGAACAGTATGTTCCTCTATAGCGTGATGTTTTTCTTTCTTTAATAGATATTAATGAGTGTAATCAGGCGCCCCATCTCTGTTCCCTTGGACGCTGTGAAAATACAGAAGGAAGTTTCCTATGTATTTGCCAAGCTGGATTCATGGCCGGTGAAGATGGAACTGACTGCATTGGTAATTACTGGTCTCCTTTATCGAAAATCAAAATTTAAGAATTAATCCAGAAGCTTATCTAAAACCCTCTAAAGTACTCTTTTCAGCTTTTTACCTCAATGTCATTGGAGCTGGACTGATGTCTGTAAGTGTTTTTAACTCTCTCTCACCAGGTATTGTGATGAGGAAAATATTTGAGTAGCTTTTACTACTTTTCAAAATTATAATTTGTTGAAAAACAAGAATTTATTCAGTATCTTACTTGTTTAGGAAAATTGCCATTTAGTAGACACCTTCTGTGGTTGAATGTAAAAATATTCAAAACCCTTTCAATCACTAGCAGCCACAACAAACCATATTTTTAAATATAGCTGCAAACAGCCATGGACTTTGCAGGCTGATAAAGACAGCTGTGATCTTCCTCAGTTTGGTGCTGCCTCAGGCACAATATACACGCAGTGACACACATTGTGTTTGCAACCACAGGGCTGCTTACTGGCTTCACTGCCTGGTTGTTACTCGATCTCCTTCTCTCTGCGATGACAAGCAACAAGGCAAAGATGGAACTGCTCACTGAGAACAGCTGTAGGGCAGTGGCTTGCAAACAGCTTGAGAATCCAAACTTAAGTTCAGTTAAAGCAGAATTTAGGGGAGATGCAAGCATTCAGTTATTAAAAGGTGAAGCAGAGTTTCTCTTAACTTCTCCTTTTCATCTGCAGATTTTGATGAATGTTCCAGACCTCATACTTGCGGGGAAGGCTTTTGTATAAATACCCTTGGCTCTTTCAGATGTGAATATTGTGACAGTGGATACCAAATGAATAGAAGAGGTGAATGTGAAGGTAGGTTTGGACTCTTCACCAGTAGTAATACAGTAAAAGTTGCCAAGCCAAACTACTGCAATAGGGAGAGACATTTGTTCACATTGATTGTTGTTTCTGATCTCAACAGAAAACTTACATCTATTCCTTTATTTTTTTAAGAAGTCTGGCTATTAGATGGAAATATTAAAATAACTTGACACAGATTTTTAAAAAACGTTTAAATTAATATTTTTCTACTTGATGTATTTATTTTCATTCCTTTCAGTGTCCATTTGCTATTTCATTTCAGATTGAATGTCTTGACACAGTGGTTTTATATCTATTTGTGTTCAGAGTTCCCTTTTCCCATCCCACTCTGTCCTTATTTCCTGTCTATAATATTTCCTATATTATAACAGGTAACAAATGATAAATTGACTTTTTTTTTTAAATTTGGAAATGTATATATAGCAGGTCTTTCATGTTGGCAGAGGTCCTAGGACAACTTCACATTATTTTTCAGCACGGTATTTTTGCCTTTTGCTGTTCTTTTTTCTTTTTTCCTTTTCAGCTTGAATTGTGAACTAAAAAACCACAAGCAGCCATTTCATTTTAAACATAGTTTTGTCCATGCTTTAGTCGAAGTTACTTAGGACAGAATAAAGTTGCCAACATGTTAGGTTGCCTAGCAGATAAGCAACTTAAAGCTACTGTGGATGTATTTGCTGGTCTGAGCATTGCTAAAAGATTCCTCTTTCTATTCAGACAATTTTTTCTTTTCATTTAAATAAATGTTTCATACACTCCACTCTTACAACTACCTTTTCCAAATCTTCCCTGTCAGTAGGGAATCTGAGGTTAAAGTAGGCTAGAAATCAGAATATCACAGTGTGTCAAATTTCGTATAAACTTGTACTTTAAGTAGTGCGGTGTCAGTCCTCTATCGTTTAACGTAACAACGTGTAATTTCTGAAACCAGATTCTCTGTTGAAAGTTATTTGAAGTTGCTTAAGGGAAAGAACCCTTCTACACTAAATCCATCAAACCAAGGAAGTGACACATTCGGGGAATCATTTCACCGTGTCATTACACCTACACATTACAGTCACCCTACTGACAGGTTCCAGATTCCCCAAATATCTCCTTTCCACTTCCTCCACACTTCAGGAACAAAGGCAAGAATCCTCTGAGCTGCACACAGTACAACCACTTCACTTAAGTTTCTTCACCCCACCTTTATTCTGCCTTCAAGCTATACTCACACAAGCTCTGTCGGAGGGCTGGCCTGGGAAATGTAAAGAGTGCATATACATTGTTTTTGTAGAGTCTGTTATTCGTGTAGAACAGTTTACAAGCATAGCTGAACATCATTGCAGATGATAAAGTCTTCCTATAAAGTCTTCTTGTGATTTCTTTAAGCTTTGCTGCATTTAGACTTTTGACTGAGAATTTCTGTACCAAATACATCATTAATGGTGTGTTTTGAGGGCAGATACAGTCCAGGCAGTTCTGAGAACAGATTTCTGCAGAAGTGGATTTTTTTGTTAGTTAAATTTAAAAAATCTCACAGCAGTTGCACTGAGAAATGTTTGCAGGTCTGCATCGTAGCAGCCGAAGAGGCCTGTTGCTGTTTTTATGAGAAAGTATCCTCAGCTGGATAGTCGTGACTCTATCCAAAATCGTGATTTGCCCACATCCAGTGAGTTGTTTGGAGCTGAGATGTTCAGTTCTCTGAAAGTTGGAGCATTGTCTAGTTAAATAACAAGTCTTGGCGGCTGCATTCCTTCTGTGAGCTTGTTTCCAGAACTAGAATTAAATAGCCTCCCTACTGTCTCTGCTGGAGTAGCAGCCATTAATTGCAGAAGACACAACGGCTTGGGGCAGGGAAGGGACAGGAAGGTGGAGGGTTTCATTAGTTCTGTGCACTACGTGAAGCAAGTATTTGATAGAAAAAATTATAATTATTGTGCAATTAAAGACCATATTATAAAATGATATTCAAGTATGAGAGCAGATGGGAACGAGGCTGACCATGCAGTTTTAATTCCAGCATCATCTGATCATCGATCATTTGACAGCAACTTTGTCTTTGACTGTCATTTTTGTGTGCAGTCTCTTTTAGACTGCACATATTACATGTATTGTGGGTTTGTTTGGTGCAGACTAAGAAGTTCTTGTTAGATGCTCAGAGCCTGGACATGAGGTCCATGAGTTTTTCAGGACCTATCTCTTGTTTTGTCATGGCTAAACTAGGACCTCTCCTGATGCAACAAGTCCCTCTGTCACCCCAAACATTGCCAGCCTCAGTGATGAGTGTGTTGCTCATGCCTTCTTTCAGACATAATTAACTCCCTACTCTCTGTAAACACCTTTGATTACATTCATACAATTAAATGTACAGTCTGCATAATGCTTACATGCTACATAACTGTAACACACTGGAGAATACCAAATTCTTCTTTGCTTTGTGAAGCCAGAGTTACAATTTTATTGCTGTTGCAATGCACTTCCAAAGTCTCTTGTGACTGAGGAAGAACCTCAGGGCACTTCAATACCGTGAAGGGGTGACATAAGCAAAGTTATTCTTACCTATCTAAGCTAGAAATCGAATCTGCTGTATGTTATGGAGCGCCTACCAAAGATTCGCAGTATAACAGAAAATTCAGATTCAGTTGCATGTACTATCATCTAATTTTTTTCTCAGAGATACCCCTTCGCTGGTACAAATCTGTGAGAAATTGTTTCTTCTTGTGTCTCTAACAGACAAAGTACATAACTCTTTAAATGTATTAGTATAACATGAGCACAGTCAGAATAACCAGGTTCATTTGATATTGAGTGTTCTTTTATGGCTTTGACCTGTGTTTCCTTTGATCTTCTCTTTTGAAGACATTGATGAATGCCTGACTCCAGCCACTTGTCCAGATGCACAGTGCGTTAATGCTCCTGGCTCTTACCAGTGCATTCCCTGCAGAGTGGGATTCCGCGGCTGGAATGGGCAGTGCCGGGGTATGTTCAGTGCTCTTTGTATCTCCAGTTATAGCTCTCGTGCCGAGATGCTGTATTTCCTATGCCATCAACGTTACAACCCAATGACAGCACTGTGCCCTGGATCACCTTTTCATTCAATAGTAATTATAATTTTTAAAATTACTTTATGTTCTCAGTATATATGAGGAAATAATCTTTTTCTGTATATAAATGAAAATTGAATCTAGACTGCAAGCAACCCAGTTATGAAACAAAATTGTTGAAACAGAAAATATGGAACTAAAAGGGATGTATATCAGTGCACTATGATTTGTGATGGTTGGAGTAAACATGTTACCTAAACACAGTTATATAATAACCTATGTAAGGTTTGCATTATTATTGTAGGTCAGATTGGCGGTGTACTTCCATAGCTCATTTCCTGTCACCCCAGTTGCTGTGATTTGGTTCAGTATATTTAAAGAGTGAGTGTCACGAGGATGGAGCCAGGCTCTTCTCGGTGACAAACAATGATAAGACAAGGGGTAACGGGGACAAACTGGAACACAGGAGGTTCCACTTAAATTTGAGAAGAAACTTCTTCTCAGTGAGGGTAACAGAGCCCTGGACCAGGCTGCCCAGAGAGGTTGTGGAGTCTCCTTCTCTGGAGACATTCAAAACCCGCCTGGACGCCTTCCTGTGTAACCTCATCTAGGTGATCCTGCTCCGGCAGGGGGATTGGACTAGATGATCTTTTGAGGTCTCTTCCAATCCCTAACGTTCTGTGATTCTGTGATTCTGTCTGAAAGTTGGTTTTGGTTGAAAGAGCACAGGAAGGTGGGCATCTACTGTGCTTTAGCCGCAAATGGGCTTTTCATTTGTGGAGCAAGACTAGAGCCAGGGTGCAGTGAAGCACCTGAAAAATGTACTGTGTAGTGGTCAGAGCCTCACCACCAGTTTTGCTGTACAGATTGCACCTTTTTCAACCATGGTGTTTTCTGAAGATGAGATACTGTAGCAAATAATTCCTGTCTGAATATCCGCCTGCTATAATTTATCAGCATGTCATAGCTGCATTATTTGGTCTGACTTACTGGGGAGGAATGTATTTCTTAGGTAATTTCCTGGATTTTAATGGAGTTATAACAAGCTCTGAAGTGTTTACAACAAACTGATGTGGTTCACTTAGCCCACTACTCCACGTTCATCTTTGTTTTGCTCCTTCCCACCTGCCTTCGCAAAGAATGTGGCACATGCGCTCTGTTAGAAAGGCTTTCTCCTACTTAATTCCTTTTTTGGAAAAGAAAAAGTTGACTTAATTTTGCATTCCTTCCCAATACCAAGCTTGATTTCCATAGCTAGTTATGAAAATAGCCTGGTTGAAAATGCCATGGCATAACTTTCATTTGTTTCATTCTTGCTAACCATGTTAGTGGAAGCAGAATGAGAGAAGTCACCGCTCTGCTCAGATTTACAAACAGAACTAAGTCATGCAAGGGATAAGTCTTGGTTCCAAGTTGCTGATACTTTTTTTTTTCCCTTGTATTTAATGCATGTAGTTTCCCTTTTTCCTTTATTTTATGACATGTTCTAAGCCTAAACATCTCACTCACATCATTAGTGATGTGATCAGTCTTCGTTTTCAGTTTATCCTAGACTTATGTCATATTGGAAATGAGCCATACACATTTTAGAAAAGGTAATGCAGACAGAGATTGTCTTAAATCTGTAGCTTGGCACTATGGTGCAATTTAAATACCCTGGAAAGGAAAATATTTCCTAAGTTATCTATGAAGGATATTTTAAGTCCATTTTCCATAGATACATTTGTTTCTGCTGTTAGTGTAGGTCAGTTGCAGATCTGGTGGTTTTCCCCAGTGTTTTCAGTATTTTTTTTTACCTCACTGCATTCCTCTGCCTGCACTTCATGCCCTAGGAAGTCAGTGTTACCAATTCTGCAGTTCTTTGATGCTGTTGATATTGTAATCTTCCAGGATTTAAAGCCAGGAGCATTTAATAAAGGCAAGTCAATCAGTTCACCTCACACTTCTGTAGAATACATTTAATTGCAGTTTAGGTGGGAATATCCAATGTGAGATACTGCGTGCATATTGGAAGAAGTGAAAAATGGCACCTGCACACCGTGCCCTTCGTTGTCTTGAAATTGCTGCTGTCCCAGGTCCATCAATGTGTTTGTGCTGTACAGGGACTATTTGAATTGCTTTTCTTTTTTAAGTTTACTTGCAGTCACTGATTTATTTTATCTTTCTCACTCCACATTTGCAGATTCAAATAAAGTGATATATATTATGATGTAGAATGACAATAAAGTGGTATGTCAATCTAGAGCACCCTTCTATGTGTTGATGAATAAATAAAAAAAATTAGGTTGACAGAACTTTCTAGTCTGCTTCATCCTCAGTGTTATCACTGTGGTGGATTCTGTAGCTGTGTGGTTAATTCCCAACATTCAGCTTGTACAGCTTTAGTGACCCCATCAGAAGATTTCAAAACTAATACAGAGGTCATCAGAGCTGCTCAGACCTTTTAAATCAGACTTGCTGCAGAATTGTCAATGTCAAAATATACAGGACAACTGATTATAACCATGCTTATGGCAGAATTTGAATAAATTCCCAAGCTCAACTGAAAGATGGTTGTACTCAAGTTAATTATACACTTATGCTTTCTTTGTATTCACAGATGTAGATGAATGTCAATATGGCAATCTCTGTACAAATGGACGTTGTGAAAATATGGAGGGGTCTTTCAGATGTATTTGTGGCCAGGGTTTCAAACTCTCGGCATCAAAGGACCAGTGTGAAGGTAGGAAAGAATATGATTACAATTCATAAGGTTGCGCTTACTTTTTAGATAATATTTTTCATTCATTAGTATGCCTTTAAACAGATAAACAACAAATGTACAACACTGAGGCTAAATAACAAAAAATGTAAGAAAACGCATTTCCATTTTATGGCTTCCACAGACACAATGTAGATTTTTACACTTGTTATAAAGCCAATCAAGAACATGTAGTAGTATTTATATTGCTAAATTTGAATTTCTGCAGAATCCTTGACAGTTCTGTCATTTTGGAGGTTTGGGAACAGCAGCTTTCACTGCCTGTATTGCTTTTCTTTCTGTCTGGTTTTTTTCTTTCATGTGGGTGAGTGGAATAAAAGAAAGCCAGGGTGCACCCTCTTGGAGCCTGGCACTGTCAATTGACACTGAGCTGGTGCCTGCATTGGTGTCGCTGCATGTCAAGTTGTACATTTAGTAGAGATAGTTTGGTGTCCTATTTCTAAGAACAGTACCTTTACCTCCAAAGTGTCAGGTTCTACATTTCTTCCACATCTAAAATTCCCATTGGGACTGCGCCAGTGGAACAAAATTAGGCCTGAAATCAGAGCAGTAGTCAGAGAGAAGCTCGAGTGTGTACAGGAGGTGTGAATATCCCTCTCCTCAGCAAGAGGGGACTTCTTCAAACCTCCCCCCAAAGGTGGAAATCTGGGAGAATGTCTCCAGGCTGCAAAAGCACACAGCAACCCAAACGTTTCTTGTCAGATGTTGTTTTTTCTTCTTTTCCCTTCCCCCCACCCTTCCCTAAGTCTGTGTATGGCACCAAACAGTTTCAGACTTCTGAGTGCTAAAAATAATATGGCAAAACTAAATGGTTGTTCGTGTAGATTTGACAGGAAGTTTGAAACAAAACCTCAGTGTAAGTTAAGTGTCTTGAGTGAGTTAAATGTGCTGTCCAGGACACACAGCAGACTGGTCTTGGGGAAAGTATGTAGGCAAAGTTTGACTGCTTCCTCTGAGCCTTTCATGGAAAAGGGCCCTTGCCAAGCCGAGCTGGCATGTGCAGAGTGTTGTTCTTAAAGTACACCCTTCTTGAGTAAGTACACGTGCCCAGATGCTTCACACAGCCCCACAGATTTCAGTGATCCTTAAATTCAAAACTTTCTGTGGTTGCAAGGGACCGTTACTCAAGAGGTCAGACTATGTAGCCATAACACAGACCTGAAAAACCTCATTGAGTAACTTTCTCCTGTTTGAATTGGAGTATATTTTTAGAAGGACATTCAGCCGTGCCTAAATCCTAGAAGTGACTAAGAACCTACCATGTCAATTTAATTATTGTTCCTTAATGAGTATTTTATAAATAATGGAGGGAAAACAGGTTTCCTAGCTCAAACAAGGCATGCGGTGTGTTCTGAGTTCAAAGGGCCACTGCCCTCCAATATTTTCAGTTTTTTGTAGGAAAATTTAAGTGTGATGTTCAAGTCCATCTGTTAACCCAGGCTGACCCCAGTCTATGAGAACTGAAGCGCTGAGGGATTAGCAGTGGTTATAGAAGCAGAGAGACATTTCCCCATACTTAGAGTATTAATACTGTTACAAGGCAAGTATTTAAAGGAACCTTAAGGTACAACTTAATAGGGGAACAGCCTCTCAGTGTGCATCTGAAAACCATGCCCTGTTAAAAGGTGGTGATCCTGCTGGAAAGTATTTTGTGGGTTTTGCTGACTCACTGGAGTGGCTGGCCTGTTACCTTTGCCAGATGTAAAAGAAACAAAAGCAGCTCTCAAGCAGCATGTGTGTGTATTTGTGTGTCTGTGTGTACCTGTTTGTACATTGAGGGATAAGTTGACACATCTGCGTTTTCCTATATTTTTATGCATTATACTGACTGACTGCATTTTTTAATAAACAAGACCAAGTCAAGCAGTACTGGATGTTTGGTGGTTTGTTCAGAACTGGTTATTGCACCATTTGATTAGAAGTTGGTATTTTCAGATGTGTTACGTTTCCACTGTCTCTTCTGCTACAGATATAGACGAATGCCAGCACCGATCACTCTGTAGGAATGGTCGCTGCAGGAACACAGAAGGGTCTTTCAGATGTATTTGTAGCCAAGGCTACACATTATCATCTACTGGAGATCAGTGTGAAGGTACGCTTGTGGACTGAAGCTACTGATTCCTTTTTTTCAGTAAGATCTTGAGAATTTCAGCTATAGGCATAAGCTCTTTTGAGAATGAGCCAGTTTCTCGAAAACCAGCGATGGACATTTGTCACGTCAGAGGATACCCAAAAATGTATCAGGCTATAAAACCAATGTGATTGGCAGATCACTTGTAAGAAATGTGCTTATTTATTCAACAAGGATTTCTTCTGCTTCAGAAGTTTTCTTAAAGATATAGCAGCTTAAGCAGCAGTTTGCTGGTTTGATCATTATACACTTGTGCAAACTTCTGGGGATATTACAGGATTTGGCAGAATTATGTTGTGCTCATTTTCAACTGTGCTTTTTGGAACTCTCTGACTGAAGTTTTTGTCTGGAAGTCTTTGCACGGTATTTCACTTGTTCAAGAATAAAGGTAATTTGCAAATAATTGTTCTATACATTGATGAATACCTGTGTACATGCGGTATACATTGTCTGTATACATCCTTGCACCTGAACTCTTAAGGAAATGAGAAAGCTGGGCTGAGGCCCTGTTTGAGATATCTCTGTCTGAGAGCAGTAATCCGTATGTCCATTCATATTGTAAATGCTTGTACACCCTCTTAGCCAAGGCTGAAGAACTTCTCCCTTCTGCAGCACCTGTAGACACTTGCTGTTATCTGCTTGGAAATTAGTAGCCTGGAAATACATGAGCATCCACAGGTGGACCATATGTACAGCCTTCCACTTAAAGACAGAAGAAGAGGTTACTTCCTAGTAGTCAAAGGTCTCCAAGATGCATGACCACATACATGTTTATTTTATTTCCGCCTTACCCTCTCATTCAGCATCTCTTGTTCTTGAGATGAGGTGACATTGAGACTTTCTGCTCCGTGTTGCTCTGAATATGAGGGAACACAAAGCATGAGCGCATCTGTGGGTATAACGTATCGGCCTTTCTCAACTGACAGAAGTATGGATACGCACCAGCACATAGAGCTCAAAGAACTCGGGTGACTGGAAAAGAATCTGCCTGAAGTGTAGGAGGCTCCGGTGTTCTCCTAGGAGCCTTCAGAAGATCTGGCTAGCCAAAGTGTTCTTGACCTGCACCAGTAAAGAGTGCTAAAAGCACTGAACATCTCAAGCATGAGCTACTGTCTCTGATTATTCTGGAGATTCTTGTGCAGCAGCCATAGGACCTGTCTAGAGTTGCATCAGAGAAAGGAAGGTTTGCATCCTATATGGGACATAATGTGTTTTGACTGAATTTGGCAGAAGAAGCTTTCTTGTTATGAAACTTGACATTAACTCAATGCAAGAGAGTAATTAATTTTTTCTCATGCTTCTAGTCAAAATTAATTGCTGTTTTAAATAAACCACAATTTACTTCTCAGTTGAGATTTATTATAAAACATGGTTATCAAGAGGTCACAACTTTGCAGATAAAACTGCACTTAATTCTAACAATAATAATCATTAATGTAAGAAAGCTACCCCTATTTCTTATTCTTATCAAATAGATTAAATCCCAAGGATATTTGCTCTTTGTTATAGTGTGGGCTTTCCAGAGATAAGTGTAGGAATGAGGTTGTGTTCTCTTTTTTAATTGCAACTGTTACTTATGCCTACAACACAGGAAAAAGTTACAATTCTAATCAGCTAAAATCCATACTTAAGAAGTCAGAGTAATAAAAGGCAGTGGAAAACTCTTTGATAACTGTTTTTCAAAGGAAACTATCTGTACTATCAGAGCAATAGACTCAGTGAGTTACGAGGTGGGGCACTGTGGAGGCAGGGAAAGTTGCTGATGAGATGCTTCTTTTATTTGACTCTCTTGTTTTCTGTTTTCTTTTAAAACTTGAGGCCCAGTCATTAAATACTTTGTGATCTTTAGCTGTAGTGAAACAAAACTGTACCATCACTGGAAGGTAGGCACTTGCTGAGTTAATCCTGTCCCTGCAGTAGCTGTGCTCTCTGTCCTCCATTGGGCTGCCTTTAAGCCCTTTGAAAGACGTCGGGAAGAAAATACTTTAGGCAGAGACAACACCCAGTGCACTGCTCTTGAAATATTTGATTACTTTGTATCTAGTTTATTTCCTGAAACTTATCCTGCTCTCTGTCAGTCAGCACATTCTTCCTATGGACGTCAGGACACTAGGACAGTCTACAGGCCTTGAGGCTTGGTGCTGGGAAGATGGGGCGTGTAGGCAGCTGGGAGCTAGGCCCTGCATGCCCTGACTCTGGAGCTGGATTTCTGGCTTGAGCAAAGGCAGCTCTTGGGCTTCACGGCCAAGCCTGCAAATGGCTGTATTGCATTGCATGAGCTGCATGAAGAAGTAACAGCACAGCAGTCCACACAGTGTGGTCCCTGTCCAGCAAACCTCCTGTTGAGGTGGTGGTTTGGGGAGTGTTCTCCACAGGCACAGCTTGTCTGGTGTGACACACCAGCTGTGCTTGGGCTTGCTCCTGCTCCAAGGGAGATCTGAGTCAGAGCACTTCTGGCTCAGGGATCTCTGTGTAGTGGCCTAAACATGTCCAAAGGTGCACAAACCACAGATTTGCATTAGTAGGCATTTTTGTGCCTGTCTTCTAAATGTACAGCTGCTTGGATTTCTTTTTAACTGCCCTACTGCAATACCACAAGCACTATTAAAGAGAGGTAGAGAGCAATATGAAGATCTGCTGTGATAGCTTTCATTAGAGATGCAGATGGCACATATTAGACATATTCTCTAGGAATAAATTACATACAAACTCAAATTTTAAAGCTCTCTAGAAATACAAGAAGTTTGATGATATCATGAAAGGAAAATTAAAGGGACATTCTAATGTGTAGTAAACTTGATTTCCACATAAGTAGCTTCAAGTTGCTACATTACTATCATAGTATCACTATTAAAAATTTCTGCAGTTTTTACATCATCTAATAATTCGCTTACACTTTTATTTCAGATGTTGATGAATGCGTTCAAGACAGTGATGTTTGCCTTGGAGGAAACTGCATGAATACTGACGGGTCTTACAAATGCACTTGTCCAGATGGTTTCCAGCAGATAGTGAATAGAGGATGTAAAGGTATGAAATAGCTATAAAAATTACAAGGGTCATTATTATTAAATGTGCAAGCTTGTAAGTGTAACTTGTGATAGCCACAGATAATGCTAAGAAATGGAAGCGAATTTTATTTATCATTTGTAATACTTTATTGCATTTCTCATTTTTTATTGCTTTCTGAAAATATATGCTGAGAAATTATTTAAAGAGGCTTGAGATCTCAGCCTCCATAACTTGAAAGAGAATCCATATCAGAACAGAGATGCAGTGCTTGTTTTCCGAAATCCTGGAAACATTTATTTTGACAGAACCTTCTATGTCTGTGAATCAGTGATATGACAGAAAGAGCAGTATAGTTAGTGTCAAGTCACATTAGATAAACTCTCTCACCTCTGAAACACTTGCAGTGCTTTGTGGAGGATGAGTGGGGAGGAAGATAATGTGTTATCTGAGGCTGAGTCAGCATTGCCAAACCCAGAAAAATACTTAGCAGCTTTTAGCTCTGAACAATCCCAACTCTGTTGGCACAACACCCGAGCATGCCTCACAACTCCCTTTTGCCATCTGTTTTTGTGAGACGAGAACTATGGTATGAGAGCTGGAAAGTGAGAGCGTGTTCGTGCTCTAAATGACTGGAGGAGCAGGAGACTGGACTTTGCTTTGGCTGCTCTCTTATGCAGTTTAGACTTGAGCTGAGAGACTGTATTCCAGCTGATCGATGCTGAAGATCTTGTGCAACCGACAGCAAATTCTCTGTAAAAGTTCTGAGTATTCTATGTGACTTCTTTCAGAAAATGTTGTATTCAACATACCAAAGAGCTATGTTAGACCTTTCATTGACAGAAAAAAGGATTGATCACAAGCTATAAATCAGTGCCAGCTTTGATACCACTCTGTTCTCTTTACTCCACTATATAAACTGCTTCATGTTTTAAATGGATAAATGCAACAAAACTGAAAGCACTTAGGAGCCAACTAAGGGACAGACAGTATTTTTAAGAGAAAAATGTGAATGAAAACAGGAAATAGTTTCAGGTAAGAGTGCCACCTTGAAGAAGAAGACCACCAACAATGAAAAATAACAACTTGCTGTAAAGGGGAGTAAAACTGCTTGAGAAATAGTCAGATCCCAATCAAAACAAATGGAAGAAAGGAGTTGATACAATGAATAGTGACAGGTTAGAATAGCAAAGAAGTGGACACAGTGAAAGGCCATAAAGGGAAATTTTTTACTAAGAGAATTAAGTATGGTTGGACTTTTTTTACTGTGCTGACTACTTGTTGTTAAGCTGTTACAGGATGCAATAGCAGAACATTTATTTGTCAGTTGGAAATATTCAGTATATTCAGTCCTATACTTTGTACTGGACAAAACTAGCTATACTTGTATCATAAATGATGGCTTCTTTACACTTCAACAGTACCTTCAAAATATTTTAAACAGCAACTGAGCTGAGACATTTTTAAATGGCTGAAAATGAGTTATATCAGAGTTTTGTAATAGCAAGAAAAATGATAAAAATTTTGAGAGAATTTCAGTGGAGAGATTAGGGCCATGGTAAAAGATCGAGATAATAGGCCCCTAGTGCAGAGTGATCTTGACACACGGTATGCTGGGTATGAGTAGCCAATATGCGTTTCAGTATATCCAGTTCTGTATTGAAGAAAGCATCTCAGTCACACCGGTTGGGATAGTGGTCTCCCGGCTGAGACACAGTCACCGTCAGAGCAGTCAGCTGAATCTGAGCTTCCAGTGCAGCCCGCTGGCCAGTAGCACTAACACACTCTCCAGAAGACTGAAGATCAGAATCAGGTTTATTTACCTCTATTTTGTACTGGTACAGCTGCTCTTGGCACATTGCTGTACACTGCCATTCTGGTGCCCACAATTCAAATTGGATGCTGATCAGCTGAGGAGCATTCAGAGATGAACGCAAAAAAAGCTGGGGGGAAAAAGGTTGAATGTTTTTAAACTGCTTATTTTGTCAAAGAAAAAAATGAGAGGTGACTTGATCACACCCTTATTACGTTCAGAGGACACCATAATTGAAAGCAAAGAACTATCGAATTAAACTGGCAAATTTATCACAGAATGCAGTGACTGCAAGTTGAATCTGACCTAGACTAGAAATTAGGAACTTTTTTTGGTAAGGAGCAAAGTTAAAAAGAGTCCAAAACATTGGAAAGTGTGCCGTTAGCTCATTCAGGTGAATTATACTCTATTTCCCTAACATTGTTAATTTTGTTTTCCTGTATTCAATACATCGTTCTACCCTTGTGTAATCAGCTCTTTTGGTTTCCAGTATTTTTCTGGCAGTTTTAAGAAACTTAGTCTTGAGAACAGTGTGCCTTCTGAAAAGGTACTGTACTGTCCCTGTCACTGCTGCTTTCCCACTTTGCCTGATTTTCAGAGAGCTTTAGGAAATGTCATTGGTCCGTATTTACCTTGAATTCAGACGTGATACGTGTAGGTGTTGTGTGAAGCACAGTGCACTGACTTTTCCCTATGCCCCTCGTACAGACACTACCCTTTCCCAAGCTGCCTCAGTTCTTTCCACATACGTGCCATGACTTGAAGATGCTGGCATAGAAGGTTTACACACAGGAGAAAATCAGTCTGTATCTAAAGAGAATTCTATAATGGATGGCATGGGTATTGAAATGATGGTTCAGAAATCATAATTTCTCTAGTCTATCAAAATTGTTGTCTACTTTGATGCATTTTGTATGGCTGTAAGAACAGCCAGAATCTAAGCAACAAAAGACAGAGTTAAGAACAAGAAATTCTAGTATCTGGGATGATGATGAATGAGCCTCATGTGTAAGTGGTGGTTCTAAATTGGTGTTTGATCTCAGAGTGGTACTGAAAACTTCTTAATAGGTTTTTGTAAAGCAGAACTGAATGGTAATTCATGTGAAAATGATGCCTCTTTAATGAATGAATGCAGTCCTTAATGTTGACGGCAGGTTTTCTTGGTAAGTGAGACATCACTCAGAAAGAAATGCTTGTTCTTCAGATTCACAAGTTTTAAAGGCAGTGTTTGAAATACACTTTCTAAGTCTACAAAAAAAGCAATGATGACAAACTCTTATATAGCAACCTGTTGGGACCATTTCCATTCCCCTTCAGCAAAAAAGAGCATTTGACTTTAAATTATCTAAAATCAGCCTATGGGAAAAATGCAGCTCCAGACCCACTGGTAACACATGGAACCAGATGCAGAAGTTGACCAGCATGGAGCAAGCAAAAATCAGTGAGATGGAATTGCTCTGACACAGGAAGAAATGTTGGCTTATGCTACTGCTGTCTCACAAATCACTCTCATCTGCTCATCCTCATCACAGAGAGTGATACAGTGAGAGTACGATGCAGCAGAACATACTGATGCCTGTATGGAGTTTAAGAATGGCCCCAGAAGATTTGGTTACTCTGGAAAATGAGCCCCATTTACATAGCTATTTACATAGCTGGTAAAAAAAATAAATAAAAAGCAGCATAAAAGCTGCTTTTAAGACTGATTGAACTTAGGCATAATATTAAGGGTATGATTTGCAAAGCTATTAATGTCTCTGTGTTTTCAGATATCAACGAATGTGAGAGATCTGACCTCTGTTCACCTCACGGGGAGTGCCTAAACACAGATGGTTCCTACCAGTGCATATGCGAGCGGGGCTTTTCTGTGTCTGCAGATGGCCGAACGTGTGAAGGTGAGACAAGTCACAATAATGCATTCCCATTGATTTGCTGTTATCAGCTGGGTGAGAAAAGTAGTCAGTTTGGGCCTAGTACCCAAAACCCACTGTTAACTCAGCAATCTGCCAAGATGTGTGACTTTGTGTGGTCAGTGATGTTGGCAGAACTGGATGAAGAATGGTTGTTCATGTGGATGAGAGGACTGTTCAAAGCAAGAAGCCTTGTAGGAAAAGTAGTAGTTCAGAAGGGGGAAAAAAGTAGATGGTAGCAGCTTGGCAGGATGCATGCAGAGGAGAAGCACTGAGCAGATGATAGCACAGTGTTAAAACCGATGGGTGGTGGATCTCAAGCTTCAGAGAACCAAGTAAGCTGTTCTCTGTCCCAAAGAATACGCCAGTAAATCTGTATGTGGTTGATTTTCATGGGCCAACTCTTCTCATAGTTCACTTAGGGTTACTGAAAAGGTTCTTCCTTCAGTGGAGGAGATGTATTGAAAGTTCTGTCTGACTCTTGCATTTACTCCACCTCCTTTTACCAGAGGAAAAAGGCATTACAGCATTGTTATCTGAGCTGGCATATAACCTACCATGTAGTTAGGAACATCATAGCTAATGAAATGAAATACACTAGTGGAAAGAATACTGTTATGCTGATGTAAGGGAATAAGTGCTGTATATTTAGATACAGCATGACATCAAACACACTATTTGTGTTTTAATTATTATTGATAACTTTAAAAATCTTGCAGTATTTTTGGTGCTTTTTCTTCTATACACATTTACTTTATTTTGTAATCATGGCATAAGTTGAAAGAAACATTCTCTTACTGCCAAGACAAAATTCTGGTCAAGTAGAGAGAGAACTAATCTGAATAACTCCAGTGATTGATGGGCCAAGGCAGTATTTTGTGATTTCAAGTCATGGGGATAATTCCAAAGCAAGTCCATGGACTCTTTTGGCAGCATGTATACATTTCACCCAGTGTTTAGGAAGGATATGGTTAAAAATCTTCAATTTCTCTGCAAGAAAAGTAGTAGCAGGTGTTTTGCCTCACTGTTGAGCAGAGCTGAAAAAAAACCCAAGGCGATCAGAGAGGAATGCAGCCTGCGCTTCGCAGATACCAAACACTTTATTCCAAACCAAAGTCAGAAGAACACTTATTAATCTTGTGAAATCAAACTCCCAGAAACTGAAAAAGCAGAACTGAATAGAAACACAACTTAAAGAAAAAAAAGGTCAGTGGCATCTAATTTTAGGGGATGTACCAGAAACAATGAGACCTTCTGTCTGGATCTCTGACAGTTAATAAAGTAGCAGAGTTCCTAGGGAAGAGTCACCATCACATAAGATTAAGTAGTACAGAGTTAATCTCCATTAGAACAAAAAAGCCAAACTTTTACTAAACAGAAAAGGATGAAATCACAAGATCCTGTTTCCAGGATTGTGAGTAGTTTTGGAACTTTTTAATGAAGAATAAGACAACAAGTACAAAACCAGTTGAGCGTGCTTCATGAGTAATTGGTGGTGTGTATGGAATAGAGATCAGACTTTATATTCACCACATGGAAAAGTATTTTAATAACTTGGCAAAGCAAGGGTACTCCTAGTCTTCTGAAGCAGCAGCACTCCTTTTCTATCACGATTAGTTTCTCCATTCTGTCATTTTAATAAAAACAATTCTAGAGTTGAAAAAACTCATTTAAAGGGAGCACTGATGGCGTCAGTGTTAATAATTGTAGTGGGGTCAGCTTCATTCGAAAAGGCAGGCTGAAACAAAAGGATCAGAAACAAAAGGAATGTGTGACATTCCAGGTACTGAGAAAGGATGTGGCTTCCAGCCACAGGAGCTACTGTTCTTTAGGCTTGGTGCCTCTGTGAATTTACTTCTAGTTAAGTGAGTGAGAATAACTGTTTATACCATCAGAGAAAGAACCTGAGGAAGTTTTGCTGGATTCAGACACCTCTCTGTACCTGGGGAGCAGATTTTCCATATCTCTAGACTGTTTTTCTCTGACTTTGACTCATTTTTTTAAAAAAGTCAGAAACAACAACAACATAAAACATTTAAGAACCCCATGTGGGTTCAGTGCTGGTATGGAGTTTTTATGGCCATTGGCCAAAGTAAACTAAACAGCTGTGGAGACTGTGTCTTCTTCCAAGGTGTAGACAAACCTTTGTTGTAGTGGTAATGTTCCACTGCCGCCTGGCTCCGGGTTCAGCAATTTGGCTGTGCCATGCTCTCTGAACAGGAGGCTCAGGGAGCGCTCCCTGCCTCCCTGTTGAGCTCTCTGGGGTTCCTGTAAAGGCAGCGTTTTACCCAGTTGGCTGCTAGTCAACTGTGTTGGCAAAAGCTCCAGTTAGAGGTTCTCTGATGCTTAAGTCAATACCCGGCCCCATGCGCCTCTTCTGTCTCCATGTCCAATCACGTATGTCTTTCAGTGGCTCCCTCACTTTTCCCCTCTCTCTGCTCCAAGCCCTGAGCTTCACTGGCTGCCTCAACAGGCACTCCGAAAAAACTTACAGATCCCACCAGAGCTCTTCAACCTCTGCTTCTTCCTTTCCTCTCACTTACTGTCTTGTATACTGTTCTCCTTTCCTTGTCCACTGAATAAATCGCCCATCTGAGCCTTTTGGATCCTTGCACAGAGCATCCACAGGTCATTTTATGATCAAAGAATAATCTACAAATCTGTACGGAAAAAAATGCTACATTTCCCATTGCTCAAGATGACTGCATACCTAAGAAGTTTGAAAATCAGGGAAACAAAGAGCAGAGCTGTGAACAGTGCGTAACTGTTACCTTTGCCACCAAAGACCATTTAAGAGTAGATGTTTGCTGTAACTGCACATGACAACCATCATTCTGCTTGCATACAGGGAAGAAAATCTAGGGCTCCTTTTGAGGCGGAGTATTATCTGTTACATGGAGTAAATTTTATGCAGTAGACAGCTTCACAGCTCCACCAAATCTCTGGTTAAATACTGAAGTAAGAAAGCTCAGACTTTTGCCAAACATAGATTCAAGTATGCATGCCTCTGTGAGCTACCTTCTTGTTTCACAATGAGTAATCACAGACTTCACCAGCCTTCTCATGTTTGCTGACAGAGATGTTTTAGGGCATCAACTACTTCTTACCTGGGCACTGGCTAGAGAAGTAAGAACAGAAAGGGGAAAACAAGAATCTCTTTCTTACCCATGTCATCACAATGTTGGAATGACCATCCAGCATTATTGCCTCTAGATGACCAAAGTCTTTGTTCAAATAGTCATTTTTCTAATTTTTCATGACAGTGATTTTTATGTATGGGTATTATGGGCAGCCCTGGAAGTCTAAGAATCGGAGCTCTGTTCCCCCAAGCTCTGTACAGAACTGTCCCAGGAAACAGTTCCTCTTCCAGACACTTTGCCATGTAAGTAGATTTCAGTGAGATTTAAATATCACGTCTGAGGTTAAATATGCCTTCATCTTGTTCAGGTTGGCAGAAAACAGGAACACGGTGTTGAGCTGAGTAGGAGTGTGCCTGAGTGCACACATGTTTTACCTTTCTTCAGATCCTGATGTTGTTAGATCAAAGGAGTTTTGATTGAAGCAGGCAGCACTGAGTCATAGATTCTGAAACAGGTTGTAATTATGGAGAACTGCTTTAGTCACTGTATAGACATGGGATATATTAGTTTAATGTTTAGTTTTCCCCCTTGCTTTGTCTCCATATAGCAAGAGAATCGCCGATTACAAGCCACATGCTTTACAGAGTGATTAAAGACACAAATGCCCTTTCCGGCTGTAAAACAGGAGTCCTTTGAGCAAGCTGTCTAGACAAGGAAAAATATTTGGTGCTTGGACCTTCTCTGTAATTTCCCATACACTGAAAGATCAAGTCATGTTCAGACTGTGTACTTTTTAAAAACAAAACGGCCTTCTGTGGCTGTATTATACACTAAATTAGGATACTTGCTACAATCACAAGTTTTGTTTCTGCGACTTTTTAGTCAATGACCTTAGCTTACCTTTGGAGAAGCAGCTGTGAGATCCATTCCCCTATCTGTTTCCTTAAACATTTAGCTATTAAGAGAAATACTGTAATTTATGTAATTCTAAAATCCCCACTTGTAGTTTCTTCTGTCTAGGCTTTTAACAGAGTAACTGTCCTCTGGCTCAGGAACTTTTGTTATTAAACTGTAGTTGGCCACAGAAAATCCAAATGCTGTGTTATTGCCTGTTGTCTTAAATTCCTGGCTGTCAATCCACCATTGTTTACTCATTCTTAATTCTTTTTCTTAACTTTTCTTAACAGGGTTTTCTGAATAAGAGAGAGTATTCAGATTTTTTTGCCCAAGTATGTGAAACTCTGATGATCACATGAGACTAAATATTAAAATAAGATAAATTATGCAGGTATAGTGTACAGCAGCAAGACAGAGGGACCAGAAAAACACAACCGTAAAGAATTTGTATCTTCTTTCTCCAGTAACTCCATATGCATCTTTTTAGAGTTCTATCATTACTGTGACTAGAAAAGGGAAGAGTATCAAAGGTAATACTTGACCTTTCACCTTTGACAGTGTCTTTAATACAGACAGATATGTTGCTTACTCTTGTTGCTGAATTAATTCTACTAGGGAGGGTTTGTGGTAGATTTCAGTAAGTTCAGTATGCAGAAACGACCCGAATTTTCATATTCAGTTCCGTGAGAATAGGCATACCAGCTATTGTATTCTTTGCCAAATACAAATAACACTTTCTAAGATAAATTCCTTCAATATTTTCCTCTGTTTAATAAATCAAGATTAAAATACCATTAAAACTTTTATCTACAAAACCAACAAACCAAATAAATTATTCTGCCAGTTCCATCTGCAAGTACTTTTTTTTGTAATTATCAATTATAGTCGTGTATGTCTCCTAGATTTCGGTGCTAGTACATACAGGTTTTGCATGAATTTTGTATTTCAGCTGAAGATTGTTAACCAGTGCATCAGTTCAGTAGGAGAAGAGGTGAAATTTCCATCACTTAAGCACCCTAAAGTGAAATTAGATGCCATTCTGAAAAAGATGTTAAAATTCCACAGTTTTCTCTACTGGTACAGAAATTGCCAGAGACAGTTTTTTTTAACCTAAGAGGTTGTGTATGGCCTCTTCTGGCCTTGAAGATAGGTGTGATTCTAAGCCTGTTCAAACCCCCAACCAGGGCATGTTGGAATAGCTGGTTTTCAAGACCCCTAAAAAGCCTCTCCCTGAGGCAGACAGAAGCATGTGTGGGTGAACTTTAGCACTTGGGGAGCAAGAGAGCAGCACAACAGGTAACCTGTGTGGATGGTAATGCCATGCTGTTAAAATTTGGCTACCTTGGGGATCTGTGACCACATGGTTCAAAGACCAAGAATTTCCTTTCAGCTGAGTGTAAGACCCAATTTAAAAGTAGAAACTGTTGTTGCTTGGTGAGCGCTGTCAGGAGAACAAGGTGCATCTGTGCTGACTTTTCTAGGCCTCTGTTTGACACAGCTGTGAAGAGCTGGAGGAGAAGACAGGACTGTGTTTGAGCCCTACTCTATCCTTTATAAAGACAGCAAGCGGCAGTGCTGCTCACCTGTTCAAAGCAGCCCTCTCTTTGTGGCAGTGCAGGACTCAGTCCCACCAGCTTTTTAGTTCAGTGACTGCCTAAGGCCTTCACTGGAGGTAGAGTGATGGTAAGCGCCGTCACATTCGGCACTCTGATGTGCAGAATTGACCATCAAATAACTTTATTCACCGTTTAAAATGTAATTACCCTTGAGGCATAGTGCAGAAGGTAATTCCAAGCAGACAGCAACCTTACTTAACAGTCGTAATGGTTTCTAGGAAAGAAATATAGCAATAATCTTTCTGCTTCCAACTGCTGAGGAATTTAGAAAGCAGAAGGTACTAATCCTAGTATCCTGGCAGGTTCCCGGTTTTAGTTAATGTTCCTCCTCCTGAAAAACGCACCACGACATCTTTAATGACCACAGATGGTCAGGGCCTTGTGTTTAGGTCTTACTTTGAGTGAAGAGAAAAATAATACTTTCCTAGCACTTGTAGTACACTTTAAAAATAAACCACCTTCTGCCACAGGCTGCTCGGCTTCATTATAGTTTGATGGGCAGCTGAGTCAAAGAACAGACTTACTCATGTAGTGGTTTTTACTTGTAAGGCCAGCAATCCACAAATGGGAACTACAAATGAGAGGGCCAGTACGCAAAGCATGGAGGCATTGCAATTACTTTGCCTACCTGAGTACAATTATTCATATGCATGAACTTACAGGATTAAGGCTGGAAGGCTCAGGCCACAGTTATTTCCCACTTGCATGTACACCAGGAAGTTCTTTTCTGTGCTGAGAGCCAGAATGAGATCTGTGTAGCACTTCTGCAACCGTGCCCTTGAAGTCTTCTTGCAGGCACAGTGAGTTCGGTTTCACGGATGTTGACTGTATAATGCTACACTGGCAGCATCTCCAAGTCAGTCAGAGAGATGATCATACTTAAACTATGTCTTACTCTGTGGTATGTAGCATCGTGCCATGATAGGCAAGTTTGGTGAAACTGATTGGAGACAGTTGACCAAAACTGTTGTCTGGCGTAAGATATTTCCTGCAAAGTTAACACTGAAACAGTTTCTTAAACTGTACGTGTGCTTACATTAATTTTTTGTGTTATGTCCTCTGTGTTTTCCATCCCCTTGTATAGACAGACATCACAGCATCTGTTTGCAAAAATGGCACATCTGTTGTTTCTTTGCATTATTCATGAATGTCTGCCTGTGACTGTCACATGGCCTGTCTGATGTTAAAATTCTTCCTTGCAGATGTTGATGAATGTGCAAACGGCACAATATGTGGCAGTCATGGGTTCTGTGAAAACATGGATGGCTCCTACCGCTGCCTCTGTTACCAAGGGTATCAGGACTCACAGGATGGGCAAGGATGCACAGGTGAGTTCTTAGGTGCAAGCAGTCATTCCTGCAAGGTTGTAGTGAACAAAAAGCAGCATATGAGCAAAAGACATTCCTTCACAAGAACATTTTTGGTTTCAGTCATTTTTTGTTAGTTGAATCACTTACTAGTAAAATAAGGTTGAGCTGTGCTTTACTCACTGAATTTTGTGCCAGATGGAAATTTAGCTGTGTATCCATTTAATGAGAACCTGTAATTAGGACTGAATGGAAACCAACATAAAATAAGACGAGCTTTAGCTCTTTAACAAAAAACCAAGAAAACCCACTATTTCTGCACATCAGGATGATTCACAAAGATAAATCATGAGATTGAATTTAATACTTTAGCCTACTTAAATGCAACATCTGTTTAAGTCTCCTAGCTGAATAACCAGAACTCAGTACTACCCCCTACAGGAAATAATGTCTGGTATGTGGTAGAGCCAGTCTGAGTTAGATGGCACACCTCCCGAGGCACATTGTATTTGAACAGATTTTAACATTGCCTTTGAGCTCCAGGAAGGACATCTATCACCATGAAAAGATGTGAGATTTCTGTAGATGTGTAATTACTGCACGTTTCTCCTGTGAGTAATAGATTTCCAGATATGTTGTTAATACTGATGGCTGGACCTGAGAACCATCTGAGGCAACACAAGTTTCAAATATAAAATTAATACCAAATCAAGGAAAGGTATTCGTTAAGCAATTTCTTCAAGCCAAACTCAGGATGAAACACATTTACTAGGAACAGAGACCTAAATGGAATACCAAACAGAGAGGAGGAGTTTGTTGAAGTGTTTGTATGTGTTTCATAATATATTAAATAGTTTTACTACAAAATTCTTTATGTCATTTGGCACTTAGTTTGCAGCATACCAATGTATATTTTTGCATACAGTTACTTTTCACAGATGAAAACAAATGAAGCAAAGAAAGAAAAAAAAAAAGAGAGAGAGCAAAAGCTGGTATGAAACTAAATTTAATTCTGAGTTGCCAGTTATCTACCAAAACAATTTTAGGAAAAGGTAGGTCTCTTTAGTTCCTCACCAGGCAAAGTTCCCCAAAGAAGAATTACTCCCTGTGACAGAATTCAGGAAAAAGATAAAGAAAAAAAATAAAGTACATTTTAAAACTGCTGAGCAAGCCGTAAGTTAAAATGGGTATTTATATAAAAGTACACAAAAATCAACATTCAGTCATATGACTAGATTAGAGTCATTTAGGTTGGAAAAGACTTTAAGATCGAGAACAACTATTAACATAGCACTGCCAAGACCACCACTAAACCATGCCCATGAGTGCCACATCTGCACGACTTTTAAATACCTCCAGGGATGGTGACTCCACTCCTGGGCAGCCTGTTCCAGTGCTTGATAACCTTTCAGTGCAAAAACGTTTCCTAATATCCAGTCTAAGCCACCCTTGGTGCAACTTGAGGCCATTTCCTCTCATCCTATCACTTGTTACTTGGGAGGAGAGACCGACTCCTACCTCAATAAAACCTCCTTTCAGGTAGGTGTAGAGCATGATAAAGTAAAAAGAATAAAATGCTGCCTCACAAGTTACACTTCAGACCACACTCAATTATAGAAATTTCTGAATTATAATTTTCAGATTCTGTCATTAGTGGACAAAGTAGATTTTCAAACATAAACTTTAGCAACTAGAAAGATGTAAAGTTAAGGGATTCTGACAATATGTGGTAACCCTTGTTCAAACCACAGACAACTCTCCCCTCAATCAAAAAAGCATTTCAGGGTAGACTAGTCAGCAAGTACATGAAATCCAAATTAAGAATACATGGTATTTTTGGGGAGAGAAAATTTACAGTGTTCTGCAGGGGGCCCCTGGGTGACCTGGGCATAACCCTTGTGGGTTCCAAAGCAGTCTTCAAGGCCATGCATATGAGAGGCATGTGGTGGTGGCGAGGCTGGGGAATTCACTGTTCAGTGAATGTCCATGAGGAAAATGGGATTTTGAGGAGAAAAGGGAATTCTCTTTTCATAGTGCAGTCTGAATTGCACTGAAATGTACTCATTTTGCTCCTTGAATTCAGTCGAAATCCGATAGTAAAGAAAATTAAAACAAATAAAATTAGTCTGAATTTTAAATCCCAAGAAAAGCAAGTATTTAAAAATGAGAAAGAAACCCCCAAAAAACTGGAAGAAATGAAAGCCAGTGTTCTGGTCTACAAGCAGCACTTAATCGGCACCAATAGTCTATAAACTGTACTGTGCCTTTCAGGAGCCTTTATTTCAAAGGACTGACTACTTGTTTATGAATCCACTTAGGTATTAGTGAGTTTTTAATCCTTCCCCAGAGATCACATCTGTAATCTGGCAGACAGTATTGGCACTGGTACTACAGGTAAAAGAACAAACTGTCAGTAATGAATCTGAATTGATTTCTGTTTTGGACTTTTTCCCCAGATGTGAATGAATGTGAAATGCTGAGTGGAGTATGTGGCGAAGCCCTCTGTGAAAACGTCGATGGTTCTTTCCTGTGCCTGTGCTCTGATGAAAACCAGGAGTATGATCCGATGACCGGACAGTGCCGCTTCCGTACCTCACCAGGTAAAAAACCAGCGGATTTTTGCATCCCTGGCATGATTTCCACTGCATGTGTAACCAATGGAAAGGTAAAGTTGCATTAAATGCTGGTGTTGCTTAAACTACAACAGAAAAATTTATTATAACTTTGTCTTCCTGAAAGTGTTTGCATGAGAAGAGGCATTTCTAGGTTGAAATATGTTATCAGTGAATCATTAGCAGTGAAAACATAGTAGAACACCATCTAAATTTTATACGTCAACAGAGTTGGCAGTAATAGCGAAGAATTACAGCAGTTCAGAGTAAACAGTCTGTTGTTTGCTGTGCTGTAACAATGAAATGTGATATGGAATCAAGTCCATAGCCTGCGTGATTTTACTTTTTGTTCCAATTTTTACAAACACTCACTGGTATGGCTGGGCAATGTTTAAGGGAGCATATGATTAAGACCAGACTTTGTATACAGCAATATCCTCTTAGCATTATCTAATACTAATTTAAGTCCTCACAAAAGATAGTTGGGATAGCAAAAAACCAAACCACTGCATTGGTGTCAGTCTCTTTCAGTGCCTTTGCCTGTTTTACTCCATCTTTTGTCCCGTTTTTCTTAGTAGTCCATTGTACTGGATTTGTTATCAGGTGTTTTGGGTGTTGCAAATACTACAGGAAATACACTCATTAAAAACGAGTTTAGAATTCTTTAAAGTTGCCTCTACATTTCTACAATGATCCAGTTTGGAGAAAGGAAGAGGCCCACAGTAAGGAGCAACAGAGTACAAGAAATGAAGAAATTTACTTGCACAGCTTTTTTTTCCCCTCCATAGTGCAAGTCTTGGTATTTTTCTTATTTTGTTCTTACACTGCAGAGGTGATCTAGCTTCCGGAAAGCTTTATAATAACTAGATCTAGTGCCAGGAAACAGACTCTACAGCTGCAAGGCTGTAGCTATTTTCTCCTATTACTCATTGTCTTTCAGACTGGTAAACAAGGTTGAAATATCTGGGATCCAATTGCAACAAGTATTTAGACACCTGAATGCAGCACTCAGCAGCACTCAAGCAGTTGCCTATGAAATATCATTAACAGCTGATTGACAAACTGAAACCTTTGCAAAATCTTGTGAGAATGATTCAGGCTTACAGGAGCTTGGTTTATGAAGGAGGAATGAAAAAAAGTCTGATGGCTGAGGCAGCACAGCAATGCCCAGTG
>NW_010164415.1:77756-123387 GCF_000695765.1 Mesitornis unicolor | reverse complement strand
CTGCTTGCAAGGGAAAATACTGCAGTATCTTTCCACTGTGGAGCAGATTATCTTAAATACCTGCTGATGATAACTGACATAGCAGCATTTAAAATTCTTCCATGAATTTATGGAAGAAGAGTGTTTAAATTATATTACCAAGATTTGCAGTAGATGCAAATGCCATCTTCCTTTTGGTACTGTGAGGAGGTAGTACTTGGAAGAATTAAGCTACTTGTCGAAACAAAACCAAAGCTTAAGAAACCAGCAGAGAGGACCTGAGCCCATATAAAAAGAAGTCAAGTCCAAGGAGCATTCAAGGACAAACCCAAATGCTGCTGTGGAGAGGAAGAGGATAAAAAAACCCCAGCGTGGCTGATTGTACTGTCAACAGATGAGTACTTTACTGTCAGTACTATTTTGTTGTCACCAGTGAACGTAGCTTATTTTGATCGGTTTGAAAAGAAGCCGTTCTTCCTTTCCTTCCAGCCTTCATCTGGCACTAACAAATCATGTGCTTAACCTTTGTCTCTTTGCTGATAAAGTCATCAAGAAGGAAGATCTCGCATATGAGACAAGAAGACATGCAAATTAAGACGCAATGAGATGTACTTTACACCATATGCTCTTGAGCTAGAATAAGGAGAAGTGGAACAGAGATCTTACTATTTATTCTCTTGCTTTTCTTCCGAAGTAAAAGGAGGAAAGTATGTTGTTAGTTCTTCTTAAAAGGATTCTTGTTGTCTTGTACATCCTGAAGCCTTGCTGGGATTTTGTTCTCTTATCAGTTGGCTTCTGTTTCTCAAGACCTCAGAGTCTGACCAATCAAGCGGTGACACTGCCCCATGTACTCTGGACCTGACATGTCAGGAGCTGACAATACACACTTCATTAGAACTGTGCAAGACTTGATTGTCTTATTCCCCTCCTTCCTGCCCTGCCATTCACAAAATGTAGCAAATGGTTCAGAAGGAAGAAAATACAAAGGAGGAAATAACTCTCTTCTGTATTAGATGAAACTCTGCTGCTATATATCTTTATACGTAAGAAAAAAAAATGCCTGGTTTGGGTTAAAGTCCTCTTATTACTTCTTTTACAGGATGTATAAAGCCATTGATGTTGAATTTCTAGCAAGCACCAAGCTGAATGCAGTCTGAGTAATAATCCATATTAACTTGGTTTTAATTGTTTCTACAGAAGAAAAATGCATGTTATACTATGCATCTAAGTTACTAATATATACTAATATATTACTACTGTATCTTATTGCATTGAATCCAGAAGCTATATAGCATATATTTGAGGATTATAATAGGTATGATTTAAATTGAGAATTGCAAACAAAAGTGTGTGTAAACATGAGCACATCAGCAGAAATCTGTCTGAAGTATACAAGAGTCAGTAAGATCACAAGTTTGGGTTACAGATCAGCCAATAAATAGAGAACTCCACAAAGGTGCCAGTGCCCACATAGGCACCTACAGCTGATTGAGACGTTGCATTCTCCTGGTTACATGAAATGTGACCAGTTATTTATGGCAAGATATTTGACAGTATTTACTAGGATTTATAAGTAAAAATCATGGGTTTGGTGTCCAAACATGAGTCCCTCCTAGACTGACTTGTATTAAAACAAAGTCAATCCTCCCTGCATCTAACCAACCACCAGCACAAAAAAATGAGGCTGGCAAGTAACAGTTTATAAATCTGATTGAAAGGCTTCCTCAAGGCTAGAAATTTGGTGCCTGAGTACAAATTCTAAATTTCCTGAACTTTAAGGGCTTTCCCAATGTTAAGACTTTAAAGGAAATTCTTCATATTTGTATTTTTATAATGGCAATATGTGCATGGCTTTCTAAGGTGAATAATGATCTGAATTTCAGTCAGCTATGAACATAGTCTTAGATATAATTTTTAAATGTGCATCACATGCACTAATCCCCGAATTGTGCGTATGAGCATATATGTATATATGCGGAGACACTGCACACACATGTTAGGTATTGTAGCTTGCCTCACGTGGAGCCAATCGAGAAATCTAAACAAGTACACCCTGACAATAGGTACATACCAATCTATTCTTACTGTGTTTTTCAGAATCAGATTCTGAAAGTCTGTGTTACTCACACTGTTTGCTCAGAGTCACCGGAGTCTTTGCTGAGGTGTCATGAACTTGTAATGATCATTTTTCACTTTAGCCTTACTGATTCCACCTGTAAATAAAAGGCGTTGATACGCAGTTGCCATATTTAAGGTCCCATCAGTTCTATATGTTTTGGGTTTTTTCAGAAGACAGTTGTTAACAGGCCACTACTTAAGCAAATATTTAAGTGTATGCTGTAGTCTAATATCCTGATTGTCCACTGAATCCTATATTACTAATGCACATTTATGCATCAAACACATGCTTGAAACATATTGCTGGATCAAAGTTATGCTAAGGTATATAAATCTATTTCTAATAAATACCTCAGAGTTCAGTCTACCAGCAACTACATAGGATCTCTCTATAGGCTGTTAATAGAACAGTCGTGTCAACAACCTTATAAAATTATTTTCCTTTACCAGTGTGCCTTAAATAGAGAGATATTTTACATTTTCTAACAAAAAACAACAATACAAAAATTAAGCATCCATTTCCTATCATATTTTATCATCATACCTAGTGAAATCACTTTGAAAAACAACCTGTTTACTAAATGGTTAATAATGTATGAGAGAGAAATTATAAGCTTGTAGACACAGGCTGGTCTTAGTTTAAAAAAAAAAAAGAAAAAAGATTTGTCTCATTTGCTTTCCAAACATTTGTGATGCCTGCTTGACTGACCCTCAGTCACAGCTGTGAAAACAACAGACTTTTAAGCTGCTGAACAGATAATGGGAGGAGAAAGTAACACATCATATGTAAAATGGGAATAAACAATGACACGATGAGATTGCCTCCCCTTCCTCCCAGGGCAGCTTCTGGTGTTCTTTCTCTGGTGAACAGTGTGAAGATTGCCATGCTTTTTCTCCTGATGAGGATTTGGTTTGGATTCAGTTAGACAGATGGCAAATGGCCAAGGAAAATGTATAATTTGGTGGCTAAAGTACTGCACATGGAATAACAGATTCAGTTCAGTTGCGTTTCTGTGCCACACAATAGTCTCAGCGTAGCTCCTACTGGATAGCAGCTGATACCGCAAAACCACCACACTTTATGAAATTCAGCACATTGTGGAAAATTGTAATTAGCTGATGAGGGGAGACCACAGGCTAAAATAACAAAGATGAAATGAGCGCTCAGCTGGGTGTTTCATTTAATGTACAACTTAGTTATATTGGTGAAACAGCAAAGTTTCCCTTGTAGGAGGCAATATTGTACTAAATCTGAATAGAAGTGTCCACTAGCCCCTCAACCCCCCCAAAACAGAAACAGTCACTTTTCTGGGAAAAATAAAAATAAATCCAATTGTCTATTTGGAATTAGAAGCCAAAAGAACTATTACACACATTCATACTATTGAAGTGCAGTAATAGACAATCCATGCTGGCACTTTTAAACCTGCTTTTCTCAAAACGGATCCAGTATTTGCATGCTTGGTAAAGTTGCCTTGCCCCATCTGCTTGGGGGAATGTAGGTGGGCAGGGATAACAGGCTTGAGATAACCTCCCAGCCATTATTTTTCAAGTGAATGGATTAGAAGGAAATCCATTCTGTAACTGGTATAAAGAGGCTCAGCTTGACCTCCAAGAGACAACCAGCGGTGGATAGATGAGGTGGTCAAGTAAACTTGGCTCTCCCAGGTATACCAATATTTGAGTGGGCCAGCCTTAAGCTCTTTCTTGAAAAGAGCTGCAAGGCAGCAAAAGGTAGGTTAGATGCCAGAACTCTTTCAGTCTCACAAATCACAGAATCTTAGGAGTTGGAAGGGACCTCAAAAGATCATCCAGTCCAACCCCCCTGCCAGCGCAGGATCACCTAAACTAGGTCACACAGGAACACGTCCAGGCAGGTTTTGAATGTCTCCAGAGAAGGAGACTCCACAACCTCTCTGAGCAGCCTGGTCCCGTGCTCTATCACCCTTACAGTAAAAAAGTTTTTCCTTATGTTCAGGTTGAACCTCCTGTGCTCCAGCTTGCTCCCATTGCCCCTTGTCCTGTCATTGGCTGTCACTGAGAAGAGCCTGGCTCCTTCCTCCTGACACTTGCCCTTTACAAACTTATAAACATGAATGAGATAGAATGAAATCTTCTAGCATTTTGAAATGCGTTATCACTCAGGTATAAAATAAGGTTTTGATTTCCACCAGAATACACATGTTACTTGAAAAATGTCTCATGCTTGGCATATTGGTTGAGAGCCTGAGTGGAAATGAATGAAATCTCAGACAATGGAAAATCGGCCAACATGCAATAATTTTTAGTAGGGTTTTGTGAACTAAACATTTGTTAAGTGCTAAGGATAAAGAACTTCCCAATATTAAAAGGAAACAAAGAAGTCGCCTCAAGATTTATCTGTCTTAAGTTCCTCAACAAAGTTTTGGTTTTGATTAATAAATGTGAGCATTTTTAATTTTAGAACTCAGTTACCTTATGGGTGGCCTATGACAAGTTTTTTGTATTGATCAAGTGTGAATAACAGTTTTATGTGATAGTTCCCACTTCTGAGCTCTTGATGGGAATTTTTGTAGAAGTGTATGGTTAGATGGAAAGAGTTCTGCAAACATAGAAGCTTTAACTAGGTATTTCTTTTCAAACTCACTTCTTGGTGTACTTTAGGAATGCCCTGCTTTAGAACAGTCTTTGACTATTAATAGGGTTTTTTATGGGATCTATGGGAGAGACTATTTTGCCTCCAGTCCTTATAAATATTGTGAGAGGACCCACTCGACTGCTAAAGGCAGAAAAACTGACTTCTTGGCTGGATGCCGATTTTAAACTAAAGCACAGTCATTTAACTTGATGTCTGCATTATATTCATCTGCTTATTGTGGAGTCAGTTAGTTACTTTTTCAAAAATCATAAAGGGCCTTGTTTTCAAGGGTGGAACATGCAAAAAGGACTGGAAATGTTCACTTTCTCGAAAATCGGGCCTTTTCAGTTTGTGCCTTAGGGCCTTTACCTGTAAAATTAGGTTGTAATGTTTGCTCCCTTCTGCAAAAAGCTTTGAGATTCATATGTGAAAAGCACAATGTCAGTAGTTGGGCATGGTAGTTAGGAAGTTGAGCACGAGAGCAGGTAGTTCATGCATTGCTTAAAAATGAAAGAAGTGCAAATGTGAAGAATCCCTTGCAGGCCAAGTTGGATGCAGGTCTGAAAAAGCCAGAGGGAGGTTATAAACTTCCATCGTTCTTCCTAAGAACACAAAACAAATTTAACCATTTTCTTCCCAGCCTCACAGTGCTGCTCTTCAGTGTGGTCAAACTGAGGTACTGTGGCTCTCTTGATTCTCCTGTAAAATTGATTCATTTCACTGTTCATCTTATGTGGTTTCTGTTTTCTTTTTGCCTTTAGAATTACCGATAGAGGCTGATCAACATGAAGATGGAAAGAAGGAGTGCTACTACAATCTGAACGATGCTAATTTCTGTGACAATGTGCTTACGTCCAACGTAACCAAACAAGAATGCTGCTGTACCTTGGGTGCTGGCTGGGGTGACAACTGTGAAATCTTCCCTTGTCCTGTCTTTGGAACTGGTGAGGGGAGGCCCTCTGTCCCTTTGCAAACTTTCAAAGCATTGTGTTTATGTTAACAGTAATCTGCTTTGCCTTCAGAGAGGGCTTGCCCATTAAATCCCATATTCTGTAGTGTTTAGTCATGACTTGTCCATGGGAGACTTCCCTGGAGGAAAAGTTAATAGGAATAATTCATACCCGGTATAAATCCATTGGCTTCACTGCAGTTACCCTAGGGATAAAAACAGCCTGTTACTGAACAGATTTATCTCCCAACTGGTTTTAAACAAAGAGAGATTCTCACAGAAGCTTTTTCCAGATGCTAAGGTAACATGTTAGGATTTTCCCACAAGTTGGAAAACAAAGGTAAGCATTACAGTGGTTTTGAGTCTGCAGCTATTCTTTGTAACATTGTTTCCACAGCACTATGAATTACTGATATATATTATGACATTAGTTTTACATTTTGCTACTTACTGAACAATTCAGTTAATCATGTTGTCTGCAGACTGTTGTTTAACCTCTAAATGTTAAATTAAAAAAACATAGCTGTATGATATTTGTCACAAATATTGAAAACAGAACTTGAAACATAAACAGCGATGGCTGAAATTCAGAATCCAGCTGGAAAAAATCACGTAAGAGAGAACATGTGTAAACTTTGTGAGATTAAACACTAAAGATTACATTTCACACAAATGTATCATCATGTTTAATTCCTGTTTTAACTATACTTTAGAATCAGTGAAACTGAAATGAAATACATTACATAAAGAGCCTCTCTGCTTGGATAGGTTTATTTGATTCTGTGTAGTCTTCAAGACACTTTAAATAATTTCCCTCTGTAATCCACACCATGTTCTCCTGTTGCAGTCAATTAGTGTTTTTTCCTGTGTAAGGACTGAAGAATGTGGACAGGGGCTTGTATCTCAGCTGGGGTATGTCTAGATTGCAGCTTGCAGTATAGCTCAGAGAGGCCCATGCTAGCTTTAATTAAGATAATTTGGCTACTGGTATTGTTATAACTGCAGTGCACCATGAAACTCAGAAAAGACTACATTTTCCTGCCAAGGAGCAAGAGAAATGAGTTTGCATGAGCTCTATGATGCTGTGGGTACCCTAGGTAGATCTTTCAAAGCTACCTCTGCAAACGGAGAGCAGAGGAAAGTCTGGCTGTAGCATTAGCATCCCCCATTCACCTGAAGGTGTGCACAGTTGCCTGATAGATGTGAATAAGGCAAAATGTTGCCTTAGATTTCTCAAAATACCCTGAAACACATATGTAACATATACACATGTGAGTAACTTTTTCTTAATGACATACTTTTTTTGTTTTCTCTCTCTCCTAGCTGAATTTACTGATTTGTGTCCTGAAGGAAAAGGTTTCATTCCCTCTGGAGAATCATCTTACGGGCTTCTTGCTCAGAATTACAAAGGTCAGTACTGACTTGTATTAAGTTTATTTCAGAAGTTCTGGTAGTTGACTGACTAGAAATGTGAGCCAGCAATGTCAACATATTAATTCAAATTTTATTAGGTGACAAAACCAGCTTGTGATATGAAACGTTACTGAAAATCATCATTTGACAGATTGTTAAGAATGTCAATTATACAGTCTCTGTAGCGTTCTGGTTTAATGTATACTAAGTGCTATATACTGTGAGTGTAGGTGCTGAGACCACAAACCTCAAATACTCATTTACATGTGAAATACAAAATCCACCTTAAATTCGTAAATAAATGTATGGGGAGTTGAGAGAGAGAAAAAAAAGTTCTGTTAAGCGTTAGACTTACAAGTGAAAATGAATATAAAAACTGAAGAGAAGTTCAGCAATGATGTTTTCATTTACAGCACTTCATGAAATAAGTATTGAACAAAAGATTGAAGAGAAACACGAGTGACAGAAGGCATTTGTGGGTGTGGGGGGGAGGGAGTTGGCATCACTAAGGAAGAGTGAGATCAGCGAAACTGTAATGCCACATTCTTCATCTGTTTTACTTGGAGCGAAGAGCAATGTGGTACCAAAGGAAAGAAAGGGGAACTGCAGATTCTTCCTGTCTCTGTGTGCTACAGGACTTATTCTGACAAGGGAAAGATAAAGTCATGGTCCACCAGTTTTCTCTTTCCCATTCTGACTGCGAGCACAGCGTAGCCTCTTCCACACGATTTTATTTTCCTGTGGATATCTCTGCTCCTGGAGCCCTCTGTTTAAAGTGAAATTTGCTTAAACAGAGAAGTGCATAGGCTTTATTCCATCTTGTTCCTCTGCATGGCCTCATAATAATTATGGTAACAGAGCGTTTAATGTTTTCTCCCCAGATGCTGATGAATGCCAACTCTTTGGACAAGAAATCTGTAAAAATGGCTTCTGTTTGAATACACAGCCAGGTTACGAGTGCTACTGCAAACAAGGCACATACTATGACCCTGTTAAGCTCCAGTGCTTTGGTAAGTTTATTTAAAGTGGTCTTGTCACCATAATGGTATGCAGATGGGCAAAACAAGCAGACTCGTACGGCAGGATTCCCATCAGAACTGCGGCATTCCCAGCAAGAGGAGGAACACTGGGCCTCTGAACTCCTGCAGCAGCTTTTTAAGAGGCACTGGGTCATTTCCCTTCCTTTCTGCTTGGCTGGGCAGCAATTCCAGCTGACATGGTGATGGCATGTAGAGCAGGCTTTGCTTTATTTGCTTCCTTTTTCAGCAAATTGCTCCCAGAAGTTTGCATCTCCAAAACAGCCCCTTGGACTCCCTTGAGTGCACAGCCCAGAGCTGGTACCAGCCTTTCTGCAGGCAGCACAAAGTGATTGGAGGTGGCTTCCTTCTTACGTGCACACTGCTGCTTCCCTCTGCCAGGGTACAATTTAGCGTTCTGTTCTTTGTACATGGGGTGAGCAGTGAAAGCTTGTATGTTGGATTTCACCTTCCACTTGATAAGTGTGCTGGTTTTGCTATAAAAAAATCAAAGTAATGCAGATTTCTTTTTTCCAAGGATAGGTATTTTCTACAAGGAGTTAATATGCAATGTGAAATTACAGTTCAGGTCATTGATAAGCCCATTTTAGTCTGCACAGCCTTGTACTCCTTTGGTTCTGGTATTCAACTGAAAATTGTTCATAACTGTGACCATGGCTTTTGCTTTGTAAGCAGAAAACCATGTATAATGTGCAGAATAGCATAATGAAAGGAAGTCATTTTTGCAACCGCAATAAGAGCGCCTTTCACCTTGGATTTCTATGGTTGTTCTTTGAAAAGGGTGGGTTTTTTTCCTGTTTTAATGTAATCTATTTGAATAAATGGCCTGTTCTTCCCTTTGAGCTAAATTTCTGCTTTTCTTGTCCAAGATAAAGTAAGGAATAGAACTGCTGTGGCTAGACAAGGTCATCCCTTCTCCTGACTGGCTCATGAGAAGTCTTAGAGAGTGTGCCCACCTCTAATGCCTTCTGGTACTGCCCTAAAGGGGTAGGAACATGGGAAGCAGCTGTGCTGGATGCAGAGTGTCCCTGGTACTCCAGCCCCCCCCCAGCAAGCCTCCTCTTCCAGATGCTCCCTTGTACTTGAGGATTAGAGGTCAGCATCCTGCTGCTCTGTCCTTCCCCATGGGCGCAGGCAGAATTTTGCTGTAAGCAATTGATGTTTGTGGTAATTAACAGAAGACGCTCAGGGAAATCTGCTCCTAATATAGGAAAATATAAACATGGATTAACACAATGCAACTACTTTGTGCTGGCTCTCCTTGATACATTTCCTTCCATTTTAAAGACACGGATGAATGTCAGGACCCAAACAGCTGTATTGATGGCCAGTGCATTAACACAGAAGGATCTTACAACTGTTTCTGTACACACCCAATGGTTCTGGACGCAACAGAAAAGCGATGCATCAGACCAGCAGATTCAAGTGGTATGATCCATTATACATATTACTGAAGTGAGTACGCCTCTACGAGGTGGTGCTGACATGGCTACAGTCCCCAGTCCCCAGTACGCTCAGACTGGGTCATGCTTGGAGGATTTTGGAAGGCAATGCTTGGACCATGACCAATTGATCCAGAAGGCATTGCGATGTAGGACTCCACAGGGCTCCACTTTGCCAATGCAGACAGGAGATGTGTTGGAACTTTTAATGAGATTAGGTTTGGGCTGGGGAGTCTTCGGCCCCCCCACCGATGCACCAGCCCTGCGCTTGCCTCGTTCAGAGTCATAGATGAGAGACTGCTTGCTGTCTCGCTAAGGCTGGGATTTGTGGGCTAACTCTGGAGATTCAGTTTGCAGTGCATGACTGCTTCTAAGCAAGCAAGGAATAAAAACAGCAATAACAGGATATAGGAGGAAATAGCTGATACTGTATCTGTGCTTTCAGTTTATTAATATTGAGGGTACATGGAGCTCACATTTTCAAGCTGTGGGCTGCAGTGTCACTCTTAAAGTAAGGTTTTTGCATTTTCTTTTAATTTTAGTAGCCACTGATTTCAGAAAAAAAAGTTAGGTATCATGAGATTTTTAGAAACATCTCAGAAATCCAGAGCATTACGCAGTGTGCACAGCTTTGTCTATGCCACACACATCTTTGAGAGAAATGTTACAATGAGTTTGATTGATATTGGCACTGTGTAGCCATAAATCCAGACCTCTGGTCCCTGCAACTCACAATGAATTTTCCTAAGATGCTTCTGTGAAAAGAAATGGGAATACAAACTGAATACCTGCTTTAGTCAGTCCAAATTATAAGGCTGATGCTTTTGAGGATTAACATCGTCATCCTCTTGCCTGAAACTGAAAGAACCACAGCACTTTTATTGTTCAATCTTCAGTTAAACAACCCAAGAGCAGGATTGTCCTTTGGGTTCATCTAGGACGTCAAGAGAATGCAAGGGCCCAAAGTGTCTTCCATCATGCAACACTGGGGCTGATGCAGCAATGATCTCCTCACCCAGCACAAAGCTCTCAAGCCTTGTATGGCAATGTGCCTAAGACAGAGGAGGAGGGGGCAGGCTGGTTCTTTTGCTGACAGCAGAATTTGGAGTTGGTTGCAGACGCGTGTTCTGGCAAATTCTTAGTAGAACAGGTATCTCGATTCTGATCACCTTTGCACTTTCAGAACTCACCATTTTACTCTTGAGCTAGGTTTCAATTCTATCCTCACCCATGCACCAGCGCATCATGTCAAAATGCACAGTTAATAGATATGCACAGACGAAACAGAACCTTGGTTTGTGACAGCACTTATTTTTCACTCTGTTGGAACCAAATCAAAACCTTGCAGATGTCTTTACAAAACAGTTGTGCTGAGGATTTTACATTCCAAGTGGAAGATTAAGTTTACAGTTCCTTTCCCTCTGATCAGCAGTGATCAGAGATTGCTAGGACTAGGAATTGTTCCTACTGAGATCTGTGTCAGAATTAGTATGCCTCTGAAATATTCCAGCTTTGACAAAAATACGTGGTTTTGTTAATGTTCAAAAGAACGTGACGGTAGTTCACAGCAGTGTTCTGTCTGTAACAATAGCTGTAAGTGGATGATTGGAGACCAGAAGAGCAGATCAACAATTCTTCTCCTCACCCCCCAGCACTCTCCCAGCCTCTGGCTATTTTCAGCTCAGGGGATTTCCTGAGCGTGATGCAGTTTGTCTGCTCAGTTCATGGGACTCTCTTCCAAGTATTTGTTCAGTCTCCTGTTGAGCCCATGTAAAATCTTTGTTCAACTCTGCCCTAGCTGTAAAAGTTCTTTTAGATGCCACTGACAGCAATGTAAGAAAAGCAAAATAACAACTTTAAAAGACCCATTCCATGGATGGCGTTCCCCAAATACTCACTTCTATCCTGACTCTGTTTTTTGTCAAGCTCTGTTAACTTCTGTGAGAGCAGAGCTGAGTCAATGTTAAGCATTCAGCAGTGACTGCTGATTTAGGAAATTTTATTTCTTGGGTGTCCAATCCAATGTGCTTTTGTATTGGCCTAGTAATGCCAAATCAGAACCATTTAATATTTTTGCAAAGCTGAACATTCAAGAGATGAACCACCTCAGGCACTTAAAAATGGTCATGACTTCTAAGCTTAAATTTGTATTCAGCAGAGTCTGTAAAGCTAAATTATTTTTCTAATTTAAGTTTAGGAAATTCTGCATTATGCATGTATCTTTTTTTGAAAAACAGTGCTGCAATGATGATCTAATACTGTCTTCTCCATCAGAACAAACTGAAGAAACTGAGGTCTACCAGGATCTTTGCTGGCAGCATCTAAGTGATGACTTTGTTTGTAGTCGACCTCTGGTTGGAAAGCAGACGACATACACCGAGTGCTGTTGCCTGTACGGTGAAGCCTGGGGCATGCAGTGCGCACTGTGTCCAATGAAAGAGTCAGGTAAGGAAACGTACTTGTCAGTTCTTGGAATTAAATAATCAGTTTAATCCCTTGCTTGGGCTAATATTTGGGCTAATAACATAAAAAGAGCAAAAAAATCCTAACCTTTCAAGAACTAATGGAAATTTTTGTCATTAATTAGGGGGAAATTACTACAGTCTAGATTTTGAAAAGGTAGCTGCTTTTATTTTCTGGTGCTTACAGGACCCATTTCCTTCAGGTGGAACTACCAGTGACTGGCAATTTAGAACCCTGGTAGAAGCAGGAGGGCGTTTTAAGGGTAGTTTTGTTCCTTAACGTGACTGACAACCTAAAAACCATCTATGAAAATACAGCTGCAGTTCATGTGTACTCACAGGTTACATAACTGCTTTGGATTTTTGTTGCTGGTATTAGATATTCAGATGCATTTTTCAGTGTGATATTCTGCCAGGCTGGCTGCAATTAGATGTGTTTGATAAGAACCTGGTAAGCTGTGGTTTAGAATCACTATAAACTTATCAAAGAATGAGCTGTTACTATGTGGCTGTATGCTCAGATATTATGAAATGTATAGATAAACAATTTAAGAAAGGTAAGAGAAATGGAGTACCAGCAAGGACTGAAGAATTTCTGGGGAATATAACTTAATGTTAAAGAAAGCTGACAGTCATCTTTTTAAAAGACTGTATTTTGTTTACATGTTTAGACATTATATATTGTTCTAAGATATTTCAAGTAGAAGCTGCTTCTTGTGGTGACTACAAAAGCTAAATGGATATAGAGGCCAATGTTGTCATTGACACACAGACTTATTTCTGGGGAGGAGGGGCTGGAGAAGAGAGCAGTGGAAGCAACATATGTGTATGCCGTGCTGCGCCTGAGATACGTCACCTGTGGTATATTACAGTCGGGTACCATCCTAACTTCTTCCCACATACAGACTATTCTGAGGCCTAGTTTGGATGTAGTTTTCTTACTACAAATGTGTCTCTTGGTCATATGGGTTTCCATGTAGGAATACCACGTTACACTAGTAAAGCATTTTGTTCTTATCATACCTGGATTTTTACTTTGGCTTGTGTTACTCTAACCATAATGCTCTGGCTAAAGCAGCACATGTTTTACCTTGTAGCAAGAACCCTGGAGTTAAAACTACGTAGAGAAGCTCAGTGAAGCATTAATGTGGTGGTTTGTGTCTGCTTGGGATTTATGTTTTTATAATTTACTTGCAAGGTCCCTGACCCTGTTCTTATATATCTTTACTTATTTGAGTTTGCTTTGGAAGTGCAGCAACTGCAAAAAGTGCCTGATTTTGATGATGTTGGCTGGAGTAACTGCTGGCTGATGCTTACCCCAGAAAGAGACTGAAAAAGAAAAATAGGGTGTGACAGCAGCTTGATTTATAAGATATGAAAATCTCTGAAATGTCTTTGTCAGAGCAAATCTTATAGGAGGACATTCCCAAGCATTGAATTACTACACCTGCTAGAATAACAACTGCAATGGAATGAAATGTAGGAGTAAAAATAATACAGTAGGTAATAGGAAGCATTGTTGCTATGACCTGGAGCTCCCCAGGTGGAAAGACAGAGCAGAATAAAGGAGGTTTTCTTTGTACAAAGTTCATCACATGGTGACAGTGACATAATTTTTATGTGAAGTTTCATATGTATTGAAAAGTATCTGCTTTAACTGATACAAAGAGGCATACATTGATCCGAGATACTTTAAATCATCATCATAGATTGGAACATAGATGGTTATAAAAATGAAAGTGTATTGAATCGTTGTTATATCAGAACAAACATACGAGATTATGTTTCTCAGTGGAGGTGGTATATGCTCATGCGTCCTCGCACACGTGTGCATGCACACATACGGAAACCTGGAAGCCTTTCTCTGTTTTCAGGAACATTTACCGAGAAAAATTTGAAGCTGACTGAACTGAGTAAATGATTCATTTGACATGTCTTCAGTTTGTAGCATTTAAAGTGATATCATTGGCTCAAGAGAGTGCTTTCACAGCTCTGGGCCAGCAGGTCACAGGTTCAAGTCCTGGCTGGAGAACCTGGAATTGCTCCATTTTTAAATACTTGTGTATTGTGTTGGCCAGACTTACTACTGAAGGTGTTTGCTTATTTCCCAAGTTAGGGGCATTCTGAAGAATTGTAGCACTTGTTAAAGAAGATCTCGGGATGCAAAAAGCGTTATCACTGGAAGACACTCACCATGAAATGGGTTGGATCATAGAACAGATCATTCACTGATCTATGTTTTTCTTTTACTTTGTTTATACTTCTGTTGTATTTGAGGATCTAGATGCTGCACTTAGAAAGAAGGAAATACAGGCCTACCACCATGAATTATACATTTGCAAGTCCCTTCTAAATGTCATTTCATAAAAATAACCCCTAACTTTTCTGTCTCAGCTTTCCTTGAAAGCAATTCCATTTTTCCTTACAAGATTTAAATGTCCTGTTTAAGTAGCATCTAGCATAAAACCTGTGCGAAAATAGAGAACTTTTGTAAAAACTGATAAATGAAAAAGAAATCCAGCCTTTCATCAGCATAAAAACAGAATTTGCATAGTTGCTAAGATTTCTAAAAGCTACAAATGAATGCTTGTTTAAACAAACCCCACTGAAAATGACAGTACACATCAGAGCCTGAGTCAAAAATAAGTAGCATCTGTTGAAGTATTGCAACTGAACAGCAACATCTTAACAACAGTAAGACCAGGAAGTATTTTGATGACAACATCGAGGAACAAACTCAAAATGCTAGTTCAAAATCCTGATCGAAACGGTGCAAACATGAACTGTAGTGATGTGCTGGAGTACATCTTACTTGTACAAACAATTTTGTGGGGCAGACCTTGTCATTAAATGAAGGAAGCAAAGACAGATTGTTTTCAATTACATTGGTTCTAACATTATGATCTTATGATATCACCATATTACAGACAAAGGCTTTCACAGATTGCATCCAACACCAAAATGTCAACTACCGAAATGGGCTCTCTGGGCTCATTGTGGTGTTAGGCTGTACTTGCCCAAAGAACTTTTAGTAATTATCCTCGAGAAAACTCTGTATCACTTGAGGTTTGGCATTTGCAATCTGCAATAATTGACCAATTGAGGAAAATTAGAAAATTGGATACTTTTGTTTTAGAGAACATCCTTTCTTCATTGCACCCACCCCAGAAAAAATCCTGTCAGACAACTTGCCTTCAGAAGTTCTGCTTCCTTGGTCAATTTACTGTTAGTGCCACAAGACCTACTGTCCCCATCCGGACCCTGTGCTCTAGTAACTGGCAGCAGGACAGGACCAAAGGGTTTAGCAGCTGGGTTAACACATCCATGCCACAAAACAGAGCAAGACTAAAAACATCTGGACACTAAAAGAAGGTCATACACATGGCATGTTAACCTGAATATGTAACATCTGAATTACAAACCTGCTGAGCCTCCAGAAGCTCCTGTGAGACCCTTATGGGAGAGGAGTGGATTTTAGACAAGTTGTATTGTTACAAGGTACAGGAAATTTGAAGGGAAGAGGTAGAAAAGCTAGAAAATGTTGAGTAAGGTGGTGTGCTGAGGTCAGTGTTTAATTTAGGGACACTGTCTATCTTTGCATTTGTAAAATGTTCTTGAGAAACGTGTCTTGTGCAGTACCACCTTTGCTTCAGTAACACCTTAGGATGCTAGTGAGGTGGAATTAGGTGCCCTTGAACTCAAGATACGCTGTCTGTTAAGGAGGGTGCTTTCTCCTTCTCCTTCTGTAGGTGGCTGCCTGGAGAAGTTTTAATATGGAAAAAAGGGGTAAGGTAGGACTGGGACTCTGCAGTTTTAACAGATGTTTTAATAACTATTTATTGAGGATAGGGGGACATTACTACATCTCTAACTATGAACTTGTTGGTAGTCTGACAACTGAGGTAATGTCATGAACACTTTCTTGGGTAACTGCATTCAGTTTATCAGCCTGCTTGTTTGTGGAACCTTATACATACCTTGTACTCCTTTACCGTATGTTTTAAATTCCAGTAGTTTGTGGGTTTTTCTGGAACCACTTTATGTTTAGAAGATCTGTAGAAAGGACAGTGGTAGAACTCCAGTCAGTAGATGTTACAGATTTTCTGTGGGACTAGGAGTTGCATAAAGAACTACTGAAGACTCATGCTGTACTTGACGCTTCTCTTTATCTCCACTATAGCATTTGCAAAGCCCAGACTAGAAGGCACTGGGTAACGTGGATCATCGGGAGTGTTGTATCACGTAGGGTTTCTCCTGGCCACTTTCACGTGTTGTTTTTTTTACACAGAAACCCACATCTGTGCTGGTCCTACCAGTTTCCCCTCCCATCAGGAAAGAGAAATGGGCACCCTGAGCATTAGATTCATTTGACCTGTTCTAGACATCTACTTTAGGATGAGATGGTGTCTAGTAGTGGTTGTGTCCATGGACTAAAAAGGGACGCTGGATGACTAATTCAGGTGCAGCCACTTGGAGATGCCTACATGTAGTTGTTGAATTCTACTCCTTCTGGCAGGACAGACTGTTTAGATTGCATTTTTGTTTCAAGGAATTCAGTGTACCTTTTATAAATGTAACTTTTATAAAGTTAGTTCTGGGCTGAGCTTTCATGTTATGAGAACATAGTGTTCCCTTCAAGTTCTGGCTAATGTCACTCATGAAGATCTGGAAGTACAAGGAAAACAAATGTGTGTAAAGGATGAGTTTCCATCTGTCCTCTTTTGAGATCATGGAGACCACTGTTCATCTTCCCTTTTAGGATGCCATTGTGCCTCCTTCCTTTCTGGTAAGGACTCTAGACAAATGGATTATCTCTTGGGTTCAAAATATTACAGTGATTTGGCCTTGAATATTCAAAGCCTTATACTCAGTTGTGGAGATTTTTGGCTGCTTTCATTTCTGTTGATGAAGATTTTCAGTGTTTTTTCTGAAGTTCAGGGGAGACAAGCAGAACAGCCTTGGAAGGGTTTTCCTCATGGACTCTCCCATTCCAAGTGTACACGGGAGTCAGCAAGGCATCAGAAAGCTATTTGTGAGGCTGTGGCAGAAACAGCCTGCCTTTTACTGCAACTTCTAAAAATCTACCTCAAGCAGTAGGAGAGAGAAGATTCTTTTAGGAAATTTGAGCAGCCTTAGTTGAGGAACAAAAGGTTGACTACCAAGAGGTTTTGAAATAATCAGGTTGGTAATTACATCAATTTTAACAAGAATTTTACGTCCACTGTGAGCCTTTTCTCAGCAATTTCATTTGGAGTATCTCCATGTGAGGCTATGAATATCCTTCTTAACTCATGAAAAAGTCCTTTAAGACTGATACCCTTCTCTTTTTCTTTAGCACCAAGAGTTGTAGAATATATGCGAATGCATCCATCACAAACTTCGGCTTCTGTTCATGGAGGAAGTCAAATGATCAAAATTGTCAAACAGCACAGTCTAAACGTAGAGCAGAAATATCTTCAGCTTTTGTTCACAGATGATACAGTCTCCTGAGAGAGCGCAAGTTTAACCAATTCAGGCTGTGATGTCCAGAACCTCTGGCTGGGAAGGGACATATATTATATATAATAAATGCTTTCTTGGCTTTGTCCTTCTCCCCAGTGATTTCTTCCATGGTGAAACTGTTACATTCTTAAATAATCTGAAGGGGCTGCCTTGGTTTTGATAGCTTTGGCTCCTTTTTTGTGTGTGTGATGGTAACAGTTCTGAGGAGCTGGAATAGAAATAAAGCTTGCTTTATGGGCAGGAGGTAGGATTGGCTGTGGTGCAGTTGTTTCATGGTTATGTCAGGAAAAGCTTTTTAATACAGTATTTTGCTTTAAACAGATGAAATATGGAGTATTTTTTCTGACTAGAGAATAGAAATAAGGCCTACACAGGCGTAAGCAGTTTCAACAACTGTATATGCAAATTAGATGCACATCTGCACAACTGCACTTGTACTAACAAGCACCTAAAAGCCAGTCAGTCCATCCAATTTATGCTGCGCTGCCTCTGTCAGCCTAGCTTTCAGCACCAATTACAGCTAACATCTGTGCCAGTACGCATGTGCATCTAGCTGTAATCCCCTAACATGCTGCTTTTATATGCACACATCTGACTTTAAAAATGTCCTTTACATTTTTGGAAGCGTACATCAGCTTCCTTTCATAATAGCTGTCCTAAGTCATACAACAAGCTGTCTCAGTGCTTCATTTGCAAGTTATGAGAAAAACTCAGAAACAAATGGAGCAATATAGACTAAATCATATTAAAAACACATTTTTTTTTCTCTCTTGAACCACAGCTCTATTGTCCCTGATCACAGCCAGGAGATGAGTGAGCAGACAAAATACATCCCTATAGGAAAAGGTTGTATCATTTACTGTGAATTACAGAAAATGTGTGGGGTTTTTTTTTTTTACTTTACATGAAAGATTATTTTGAAAGTGAGCATTAATTTCTGTGACAACGAAAATGTTTTTGTTATTCAAGGTAGTTACAGATTTTCCCTTGCTTTCTGCCCACTTACCACCTTCCTGATCCAAGTCTCCTACCGTCCCGTCCCTAGGGCAGTTCTCTCATTTGTGTACTTGCCGCAACTTTCTGTGCACCAGTCATGGTTTTACCCACAGGCCTCATGGCACTCTGCTCATTTAGCTCCCTTCCCTGGAAAACTGTGACCAGCACAGAACACAGTGACCCAAAATACACTATTTTTAACTTGAACTGTAGGAACATAGTATAACGAGGGGAAAAGTTTAAAACAACAGAAATTGTACGAACACATCTGTCTTGCCATAACTTGTTCTATCCTCCAGAGGGGTACTCTGATGGGTTCATTTGTCTCGGGCATCCAAGTCTCTGGTTTACCTTATTTCAAAATGCTGGTTCTTGGGATCTTTCCCGAATGTGGCCTCCGCATGCCTTTCAGTCTTTGTACTCTCCTCTCTGCCCACCATTTTCTTCCCTGGGCGGGGGGGGGAGGAAATACAAGCACAGCAAGGCGCCATAGATAACTTGTCATTGTTACTGGTCCTGAATTTCTACTGTTGGTTTCTTATATGGCCAGCTGTTGCTCTCCTTGGGTTTATCTCCCAAGCACCTAGTAACTGAATCAACACATTACAAAAGACAAGAGATAAGTCTACACTACTTGGACAACTAAAAAAAAATGTACAGTATTAAAAGAGTATTGTAGGTAATTCAAAATCATCACAGTGTGTATCAATGGTATAAATTATACATAAGGAGGATAGGCCTATACATTCTAAAGTGACTTAAGACTATTAATGCTCTGACAGCTTTTGGATTGTGATTTAATACAAATTAAAGTGATTATACAAATAATGTACAAATTATTAAAAGATTAGTATATTAATAAATGGGTAATTAAGCATAACAGACCTAAAGAGGTTAACAGATTATTACAGCTGTCTGTACAGCCTTCTGGAAGACCTTGTTATATTTACAACTCCTTGTAACAAATATGAAGTTTACAGTATGCCCTACAACAGCTCTTCATCTTTTTGTAGCCACTAATTTACTTCTAATGAGACCTAAAAATGCAGACATCCGGAACTCAACTGGCAATGGACCAGTGTGGCAGGAAACAAGTTTCTGTTGTCAACATTTCTTTATTCTTCTTTAGTTAATAAACAACTTTGCAAAGATGCAATATAAAGTAGTCTTGCACAATCTGCAAACTGTCCAACTCTCATGGACATGAGAGCTACAGCACTATGGATTTTCAAATGTTTTGATTGCTTCCTTCAGAAGAAAAACATTGCTTCTACTACCAGTATCACTGAGTGCAAAATGAGCACCGAGTAATCTCAGAAGCCAATGTCCAGGTTCTGTCCAATCTTTTCCATCGGATCACATTCATGTGGAAGAAGTAGTGATCCCTCAGACCTGCTTGCCTTGTCCCGTTGCCGTTCACTGGCTGATTTTGCATGGTGGTTTCTTCCACACAGGCCAGATGAATTAGTATTAGCATAGATTTCCTTTGCCAAGAACATTTGTGTGTACCTGCGAGAAAGTGCTTTTACACTTCTGCACAGCTTTTCTGAGTACGTATCAGAGCCCTTGGGTACATGAGCAGCTCATCACAAAGCAATGAAGGAATCAGTCTGAGAGGATAATCTGGCTGTCCCCATACATGGATGTTACCTGGGGTTAGATGTGGAGAAGGAAGAATAGGGTGCTTCTGGTCCCATGACAACTCTGAAAATGATGCTCATTATCATACTATCTCAGTGGGAAGCTGTGCATTAAGGGCTGCAAGTAACATTTTCTATGATGTGCTGTACAGTTTCTCACGATGGCTGTGCCATGGGCTCTTGGGCAGTGTACTTTTTCACCTGGGAGAGGACAGGGGTTTTTGGGTATAATTATTACTGTGTATAAATATATTCTGGAGGATGCCCATGGGAGGAAATCACATCGCACTTGAAGCAGAAGGTGGTGAGATTTACAATGATTTTTAAGTTCTCTGGGAAGTTCATTCTGCAGACTTGGACTGGCACCCGTGACAGTTCTGCGATGTGCACAGACAAGGTTTGCCTGTACCGTACACTCTTACGCTCTCAAAGAGCCAAGCTGTTGACCACAGAATTCAAACAGACTTTTTTGAACACTTTGTTGTTTTCAGTACAAAATGAAACCGTTCCAGGTGGAGGAGATACTACCTGTGAAAACAAAATGACAAGGCTGGGCAGCAAGCGGGGCTGTGCTCTGCACTGTCTAGAGGCAGTCTGGATTTATCTGACTGTTTGCTGTCTGGGACAGTTCTACACAGCATGAGGTTTCTGGCTCTGTAACCATCTGCAATTCTTGGATTTTGTATCCGCTTAAGGCTTTTTTTCCTCTCTCTCTCTCGGTGGTTTTCTTTCCCATCCTTACTCTGCCTGATTCTCAGAACACCAGACAATCTTCACAGAAACAGATGCTAGTCTGTAGCAACAGTAAAGGAGCACCTGGATTGCTGTATTATAACACCACTTCTATTTTCAAATAAATTGTCTTGTATATATTTTAGTAAATGGTAATAGAAACAGAGGTGACACAATAAATCAAATAAAAAAATCAAACTGCGTCAGCATTTCAGACATGGACTCTGTCACCTAAGATGAAGAGTTGCTTTGGTCTGTTTCAACTTGTGTAGTATAGCTATTGGAGAGAGGCACGAAAATCAGAGTGTAACTCTCTCCTGTGTATTTCCCCTTCCCCTTTAAGTTCGACAGCCAAGAAGACTTTGAACAGCACTCAAGCGTAACCTTGTGGTTTGAAGATACACTTAGCAGATGAGTGTGTGCTAGTTTAGATTTTTCAGTGTGTGATTTCTGCAGGTTGGTTGATGGTACCAGAAATACAGCCCCACCTACTCCAGTTTGCTTCCTTTGCCACAGTGACCTGGGGCAGCCTTTGTCCCCCCAGAATGAGGAGTGTGACCATAGCCATATAGGAGAGGGAAGCATTGGCAACGGGATACACAGCATCCCTCTGCTCTTGCTTCCCATGCAGGCCAGAAGAACCTGACCCATAACTTTTTGTACTTATTGACTCAAATTTGTCCCTGGTGTGATCCCTGTTATGACTTAATAGTCTGTGTTTGGCTCATTAACATTTTAACGACATTCTTCTTGAAGAGAGAATGCGTTGTGGAAATTGCAGATTTATGGTATTTCTAGGAAGATAAGTTTATTTCCAGCTAATGTGAACTACAGCTCACTGGGACTAATGTAATGCAGCCTGTGTCACAAGTGTGATTACTTTCATATCCTATTTTCTTTTCCTCCCTCAGAGGATTATGCCCAGCTGTGCAACATTCCTGTTCCAGGATCTCGACGGCCATATGGACAAGATGCTTTGGTTGACTTTGAGGAGCACTACACTCCAGAAACAAATCCATACTTTGTTGAAGACCGTAAGCAAGTTTCTCTGTTATGTAAAATACTTGAATTGAGGGTTGTAACTTGGATTATTTCCCTATAGCTGGCTTCATTCTTCTGTTTGCTTCTGAGTAATGTGGCCTGTTTATGTTTTAGTTAGTCCTATGACACTAGCTTTCAGTCAGGTGTTCTGGTTTGAGCCAGTGTTGTATAAGAGTCCAGTTGGGCTCAGAGTACAATATTAATTTTTAATACAGTGGAATAGTTTGTGCCAAGTGCACTAAATTTGTATTTACCAACAGATTTACAGCTAAAGGTCAAAAGGATTGCTAGTTTTCCTTCTCACAAATTAATTTTCCTTTGGAGCATGGGATAGATTTTTTTCGAAGTACATTTAGTTTAAAAGGGAAAAAAAATCCCTTCACGCCAGTTTTCCGTGATTTTCCAGTAGAATTTATATGGAGGAAATGGAGAGCATGCAAGTTGTTCTTGTTCAGCAGAGAAAATGTACGGCACAGTACGATCAGCGAGTATGCATGCGTATATTCTTCAGGCTAGATGGAAGGGCCTGCCAGGCAGGGTGTGAGGGATTGGATACAGCATCTCAGTTGTACTTCAGGAGTATCAGGGTTCTGTACGGGTCTGGCCCAGCTCACCGTTAAGACCTGTGGGAGAATAATGCTTACAGATGTCAGCATCTTCCTCAAAATCAGCCACCCTGTACAGGTCCAGCATATTTCATCACAGTTTTGGAGAAGTGGGGGTATCAGAAGGAACTGGTAACTCCCTGTGCTTTATATACGTGGCCTACAGGTTGATGCTATGGTCTTTACAAAGTGCTTCCCTGCAAGGAGTTATTTTTAAAGTAATTGTAATAGGTTAAAACAGGGCAGGAGGATTACAGCACAGTACTAGAAGGGTGCTATGTATTTCTTGCACGTGTTGCACTTTAGACATTTAAAATCAGCTTGATGAGTTCATTTCTATTTAGTATCTAAATGACCTTCTAGCTCGACACAGAATTGTAAAATGTCTTATTTCTTTATAACTAGATTATTTTAATTAAACAGTACTGAGTCCTGATGTCTAATTGACAGATAACAACTACCAAACACAATGAAAAGCCCCGAAAGATGACTGGGTGAAAATACTGAGTGAGGAAGCAGGACTCTGCAAGTTATAAGCAATGGTGACTAAATACAATAAAATTGTGTATGGTTTTGAATCCACAGCTGAGTCTACTGTCTTAGGGACAGAGGCTCAGGAGCTCATGTCTCTTGCTGCCATCCTATCACTGAATCAGATGCAGTGGCAAGCAAATGCCTTAGAAACCCCAAAACACACAGCTGTATGGCTGTCCTGCTCAGGCACAGTCCCTGACAAATACAGTTGCCACATGACTTCAAAGTCACAATTCTGCTGTGGTCTGTGTGAGGAACACACCACCACCTCCCGGCCTGCAGCAGGGCTACCTACTACAGTGTAGTATTTGTTACTTGTGTGGAATCAACTTCTACAGAACCAAGTACACGTATGAGAATTGCAACCCAGGTTCCATCCAGCTGTTTTGAAATAGAATATTTTGTGAAGTAGAACTTGCTGTGAGTGATAGATACTTTGGGTTTAGCTAGTTAAAATAGCAAGATCATGTATTTGTAAGAGAGAGAGAAAAAAAATATGTATATACGCGTGTACATATATCTGTGTATGTGCATATATATACACATACATTCTGTATGTCAAATAAATGGTGCCTTTTCTTTATTTTAAAAAATACCTATGTATTGGGCCAGGGAGACGCTTTTCCCTTTCTTGGCACTGTTTTCTAAATGAGCAAATATCTTCACTTTAAAGGACTCTCATGAGCCCTCTGGAAGCACTTATTAAAGCACTTAAGAACATAATGAAAATTAGTCAAGTTTCTTACTACACTGTAACCATACATCATGGCAATCTGCTCAATATCCACAGTGCTGCTGCACTGAGATGTGATTTACTAGGTCTGTGGAAAAGATTGTAATGTTTCCCACCTGATGTACATTTGTATATATCCTATGTACTGTATATGTTCTTGAGATGTGGCATGTATCAGCAAGTACTTACATCACATTATATGTTCAGCGTCTCCAGAATTTATTCAGTGTATGAGTGACCAGCATGATCTTTACTAAGCATCCCACTATACTAGAGGATAGAAATCCAGGATGGAAACAATGTGTGTAGTCAAAAAGGGGAGGGAGTGGAAATGAGTCCAGAAGAACCAAGACCGTATGGAGCAAATATAAAATAGACAGGAGAACAAGCACAAGGAAAGGGAGAAATTCATATTCCTATGTAGCACTGCAAATCTACATATCACAACTGTTGTAACAACACAAATCAGTAAACAGATTTTAGAGAAACTGACAATTTGTGGAGTCACAATATTAATTATGTTGGTTATGGGGTCGATGTAGAGTAGGATACATCTCCCCTCCACTCCAGCTCCAATTTCCCCTCCATTTCTAGGCTATATATTCATTATGCTGGTAAACCTACAACTCCCAAACGCTCTCCATTTTTTCCTCAAAAGTCATTTTGATGTGATGGGCTGCCATCTGCAGTCCTGTTACGTTACTGCTCCACAAACACACAGCTAGGTAAAAAACTTGTGCGGGACTAACAGGAGCAAATCAGTCCTGAAGAATCTCTGAACATGTGAAAATGTCAAATAATTTTTCAAGTATAAATCCTTCCTTATCCAGAAAAGCGTAACTGTCACAAATGCCGTAAGATAGGGAGCACCAAGGGCATTGGACAAACCACTGAATACAAAGACAACTCTTTTTAGCTTTGACTGTTCACCATCTCGAATTATGACAAGGAGCAATTGGTAGATTATAGGTATTTGTACTGGCGTCAGTCGCAGGAGTACCAGCCAAAGGGTTGTTAACCAAAACCACAAGAGGAAAGGAGTCTCTGATTTGTCCTTACTTTCCTTAAGGCAGTTGAGATCGACTTTTTTTTTTTTTAAGTATGTTTTCTTCCAGATAAATTAGAATGCCTCTCTTCCCCCTGCACACACCTTATTTTTCTAGAATACTGTTTTAAGGAACTCTTACTTCAAACTGCATTACCACGTCTTATCTTTGTTTCCATAAAGGTTGATACGCGTCCCAATTCAAATAAAAGGTGCTATTTAGAACACATTGATTTATCCTTTTAAAAATATACTGCCAAATTATGCAGTTTCCTTTACAAAAAAATCACATATTTTAACACAAATAAAAAACTTAAGATTTCAGAAAGTTACTGTTTTTATCTTGAAACATACCACAGCACTTTTCTAGTGCATTTAAAACTCCAGATGGTGCAGATCTGCTAAAGCTGACCTATTTTCTGCAAAGTCAAGTCACGTTCCAGTGAACTTCTGAGAGAATTCAACTCTCGTCGTACATTTGGGGATCCTGATTCAACAGCTCAACTCACTTGTTTGCCATTCTTTCTCCCCTCAGGTTTTCTGAACAGCTTTGAGGAGTTACAAGCCGAGGAATGTGGTATTCTGAATGGATGTGAAAATGGCCGATGCGTAAGGGTCCAGGAAGGCTACACCTGTGACTGCTTTGACGGTTATCACCTGGACATGGCCAAAATGACTTGTGTTGGTGAGGACAGCGTATTACTACTTCTTCTGTTAGTCTGTCAGTGGGCTCAGTCACCTGACCTACGGAGGGGCTAGAATCACAGGGTCGGAGATGATCACACAAATTGTATGAAAGCTGCCAACTTTGTTTGATTTCCTGCAAAGGGCGGTAAATACTGTACAGAAATAGCTACACTGGTGTTCCACAGTTCATCTTGGTCGTTACAGCTGTGCTCAGTGAAGAGTCTAAAAATGAGCAGACACGCATTTGTGTAACAAAGCTTAAACTTACATCAATAATTTAACACTAATGTATGGAACGAGTGTTTTTCAAAGTCTTTAGTGAGCTAAGAGGATGGAACTGGATCCAGAGCAGAACAGTGATTTTAGGAGCAGATTTTTAAAGGTGGCTGAATCACCTAAATATGCAGATAACTGCTTGGTGGGGTTTGGCCCCTGATTCTCACTAAATTCAACAGTCAACAGACCCAACTATTCCTTTCACTCTCAAACCAGTAAATCTGCACAATTACTAACCAGGGCATCTAATGACTGGCTTCAGTTAAAACAACACAACATGGGAAAGGCAAGCGTCAGTGAGAAGATGAAGCAGAACACCAACCCCCAGTGTAGAGGCCTAGTAGAAACCGTGCATGGGTGTTTCAGTTGAAGGCCTGCACTCACCTTGCGTAGCATCACGCCTGGTTACCCACAGCTGAGGTCTCCCAGCTGTATCATGATAAGCTGCCTGCATGCCTTGCAGTCTTTAGCCCTTTATGGCAAGCTGGCCTCCTCAGCCAGAAAAGATGTAGCTCCTGTGTATTTCAGGCCAATGTCGCACAATATTGAGTGCAGGTAGTTTGCTGTTCACAGCTGTTTAGCTGACAACACCAACAGCTCCTGAAGTATTTTATTCTTTTTAAATACAGGCATTATACTAAGAACTTGGAGCTTCTTTCTTATAAGCCATCCTTCAGTAGTCAGATGAAAACCTGTAAGTGGTTATTAGATTTTTGTTTTGCAGCTTAGGCTGAATTTGGACTTGGTAATTGAACAGTTTAAGGCCATTTAATACACTATTGATTTCCTGTAACTTCCGTCTCTTCCCAACTCATCTGTTACAGCTTTTGACCCAGCCTAATTCCACCTGATCTGAACTGAAAATTAAGTTCTCAGTGTATTCATATAGCAAGTTCTACTCCTGAAAAAGCTGGAAATAAACGAGTTTACCTACACAGCAGGTTTAAGTACATGTCTTTTGATGTTCTCTTTTTACAGATGTGAATGAGTGCAGCGAGCTGAACAACAGGATGTCTCTCTGCAAGAATGCCAAATGCATTAACACAGAAGGTTCGTACAAGTGTTTGTGTCTGCCAGGGTACGTACCTTCAGACAAACCAAACTACTGCACACCACTGAACTCTGAACCAGACAGTGAACTGGAGTAGAGGAAAAATCTCCATATCCTAAGCCCATATACTCTGCACTGTATAAAGAAAAGGAAGAAGAGTATTTAACTTGAGAAGAGAAGGCACCGGAGTGGCAAACGTAAGAGGAGAAAAGCATTTAGAATGTGTCAAAGGTGAGACGTGATGGGCTGGTGGTGTATCAGCTTCGCTGAAGTGACAGACCAAATGGACACATTACTCTGTATGAAAGAAAAAATCAAGTATATAGTGTGTTCATAAGGAAAAAAATCTTTGAAAATAAGCAAAAACAGTGCTGTTATTTTAAACAGAAGAGCTTTGGTTTTCTGGTTTGGTTGGTGTTTGTTGTTTTTTTTTTACTATTGCTTGATTAATTTGGCATTTAAATAGTGATGGAAATATTTTATATTACTATGTCATTTTTTGATTGTTCCGTTCCTTGCCTACTGTTTCTTTTCAGACCTTTTTTCTGATCAGTACAAAGTCTATGATACAGATATTCCTAGGCCATTTTATACGAACCGTTACACAGGGTAATGCTCCTCCTTCTCTGAAACATTGGTCAGTGACTTGTTTTTATTTGCTAGTTGTCTGCCCTGTGGAGCAGGCACCATTTGTTTTTAAACCAAATGTTTTTATACCTTGGTGAAAAGTCCTTATATTCATTTTGTATTCTGTATGGTTGTTACTGCACTTAAAATCTTTAGAACCTTTCTTGCCAAGTTCAAAGCTGCTAGTGGACAACATTGGATTCCTTTTGTACATTAAAACAAAAGATTTTAGCTCACGTCTGTATTGTAATGTGTAAATTGAACACAAGAGAGATCTTGTATGATTACCCTAACATATTAAAGCTGTATATTAAAACTCAATAAAATTACCTTTTTTTTTTTAGAAAAAAAGCTATTCACTAATTGTAGGCATTTTTTTCTTCTGTTGGTGTTTATGTTACAAAAATCAACCCTTCAAGTGTTTACAGTACTAGGATTAAGTTACATTACAGTAGTTACAGGGAGTTGTCTGGCTGGTTTTTCCTTCTCATGCTGTTTTAATGAGACCAGAATCTGAATTAGTTGATGCCTGAAGTTAGGCTTCCAGAAGGAAGACTTCAAACGCAGACCTCCAGAAACTGTTTGACTTGGAAGCCGATTCCCATGGAATTTTTCTTCTTCCCTGGTTTAGGCATGCTTCCCACTAGATCTGCATTAAGGCTCTTCAGTATGATTCAAGAAATAAAGAGAAGAGGTAGAATTTCCTTTTCTTGATGAACCGTGCCTTCCCATCAGCTCTGTTTTTCAGTGGAAGGAGAGAAAGAGATTGGGAGACTGACAGATGTTTCACTTTGACCTTCTCTAGAGTGAAGGAGTTTGCTTTGGAAATCCCAAAACAGGTCCTTTTGATATTTTCCAAATTAAACATCTTTGCTGTATCTTTCAGACCTGCCCTGCATTAAAAGGAAAAGGATAATGTGAGACTTTAAAAAGTGTGTCAAATTGAGTCAGATTGTCCAAAAATGAGATTTTTATTTCTCGTTTCACAAAATAAAAAAATTACTTGTTTTGGTTGGGAATCAGATTTCTTTTCCAATATTTAGGTCAGCCACTGAACCAAAAATATCGCAAGTTGTATTCCTTCTGGTACTGCACACTCAGTACACCTCATTAAAGCCCATGTGCCTGTTAACGTGCAGAAGCATCTGTCCCTCCCTGGGCCCCTCCATCTGCTGGAACTTGGCACTAGGACCAGTGAAGATATTGTACGTTTAAGATCTGATGGTATCTTAAAATGCAAGAAAAACATGAGGAATAAAACTGTCAGGGGAGAGGGATCTTTAAGGAGGAGACTCTTTGTAAAGTGCCTGACTCCCCTGACCTTTCTAGAATTAAGCAGAAGAAGAGTGGAGGGCCAGTTGCTCTTCTCAGTCAGCGGAGACTACAAACGCTACAGCTGCTCTGTAATTGAAAAAAAAACCACAAAATCTTGCTTATCTGCTGTGGTTAAGGAGGAAGGAAGGAAGGTCTGGTCTTACCAGGGAATTCCATAACTAATGCGCTCTTAATTGCCTTGTTTAAAGTTAATCCTATAATCTTAATAAAAAAAACCAAGTCACAGTTACAACCTTAACTGGATTCAGGGTGGGCTCTAGTCTGCTTGCTGCTGTCACAAAAATTCATAGACAAGACAGTGCTCCCCCACACCTGGCTGTGTTAACCTCTGAAAGATGGCCTAGGCCCCAAAGCTGCCACTGCAGTCAGCACCACAGCCTCAGATTTTCAACATCCCAGTACTCCCCCAGCTAGGGAATTAAAATGGCAGCACAAGGCTCTGCGTTTCCTGAGATTACACCAATATGACAGCAGAGGAAATAACACTCAAACTTCAGTACCCTTGGAAGTCTTTGCCTGGGGGCAAACACTGTACTGAACATGTAATTCTGAGCCACAAGATTGGCTCCTTGCTGATTTATTACATATTTTTAAAACAACAAGTCTAGAATAGCCTGGGACTTTGCCATTCTCAGACAATATGCACTCCAACCGCCTTACTTTGTGTTATTTCAGACAAAAAAAACCAACCCAAACCCAAGCTGTTCCATGAGCAACAAAACTAAAATGCAGCCTGAATTCCTGTAACCTTTCCTCGTACCTCTCTCCTCAGGCAGAGTAACTCCAGCTCCTTGCAGCTCTGCTACTCTCAGCATGCACAGCAGGCAGCAGCTGCGGGTGCCAGGACTGGGTGATGAATGCACATACATTGACACAACTGCTGCCAAATCAAATGTTGTCCATGCTCTCAGCAGAAAGGGTTAGTTGGGTCACTTGTCTCTAGCTGTTCATCAGGCTTCACAGCCCTCAGATTGCACTGGCCTTTTTTGTCTCGTTTGCATTACACACACACACAGTAAGTTCAGAGAGGTGGCATACACTGGCTCTGGTTCCACAGAAAACAAACCTAGGTTTGGTAGGTCCAGCCACCTTCGGTCTTCCCTGCCTGATTCAAGAGGGCAGCAGTTGACCAAAGCCCCAAGTGAAGCTTTAAAACATTTTCCACTCTTCTAGTACACACGCTATACACAGACAGACAGATATTTATCTATTTTTATCTATATATGCAAAGAGCATACTTTGTGCATGCTCCTGCCTTTCCCTTTTGCCTCTTCTTGCCTCTAATATGTCTTAAAACACACACAGGGAGCCAAAAGCAGACCAAGCAGCCTGAGCTCCACTTACATCCCAGTGCTTACCATTCCACGTTGCCTGGCTCCAGGCCTTCAGAAATGCTTGAACAAATGAACCACAACTGAAGGAATTAAGTGAAATTCAGCCAAGCTGACCTCAGCCTTTGGAGCCCACCTACTTCGCCCCAGTGTAGCAAGGCTGGTTCTGTCATTCCACTTGAAAAGCTGCAGGGCTTAGCAATACAGTTTTGATTTATAGTTAAACGATCGTTTTCTTAACATCATCATTAAGACGAGAGATTGAACACCACAGATGTAGCCATTTACTTGTTACAAGAGCTGCAGTTTAGGTGAGAGCCCTAAAAAAATACAGAAACCACCACGTACAATTCCATGATTGAAGTTCCTGAATACAGCAGAGTCTGGAACCGATTACAATTTAAACCAAATAGTACCAATACTTTTTACATCCATACAGACCCTTTAAAAAAATAGCCCTTTTTCAGCCAGCCAACTGCTGACATGGCAGAACTGAATGATGCTAGTTCCCTCATAATGCTGCTGTGTTAATGAGAATAAAGGTACTACCGAATGACAACAACACACATTTCGGCTAGAAAGACATTTGATATGAAGATACTTTCCTGCTGGGATGCTATTCAATGAAAAATTAGCCAGTGTTAAAACAATTCAAAGTGAGCACTGAAATTCCTCGGGAAAAAAGTCACAGCTGGACAGATCCTTTCAATGCAAGAGACAAAACTGGCAGTCATTAGAAATATTCAGCTAGTCAATGGCAACTGACACACTCAAACAAAGTCCTGATCAAGAGAAACTCTAAAACACTAAAGGTGCCAAAGTGGTTGTCATGAACTATTAGCTCCCAGTGAACCTCATGGGTGTTTGAATCTTGAGTTTTGGGTTCCTCACTGCCCCTTAAGTGATGTTCATATGGCAGCAGAGGGGCTCCTGGCTTGGGCCCTCTTTCCTAACTTCTCAAAAGGAAAGGTGACAGATCCCATAGGGGTGTGTCATGGGCCTGATCTGGCCAGCGATTGAACCACAGTGCATTCCTTCACAGCACACAGCAAACTTAAAAATCGCACTGCTGCTTCTGGAAGAGACTACAGTATTGTACTTTAACTGATGCCACCCACTTTGTAGTCCTGGGGACTCTGTTAAACACCAAGCAGCCCAAAGGAGCTATTAAGGAGCAATTCAAGGAAAGAGGAGGTGAATTGGTGTGTGTCACAGAGGCTACTGCTCACTTCTGCAGTCACTATTTGCTATTTATACAGCTTTTTCTAGCAGAAGATCTACAATTTACCTACAAAGCCAAGTAAGGTGTGCAAAAGAGACGCAGAATAACTAAGAGTGGGTGAATGAGGAAAATCTGCCATTTGCTGAAGGCTTCCCAATAAGTGATGATGTCTGCTTGTGAGAGAGTAACAGCGTTAATTGGGAAGGCCAAGGCCTGGTCACCGCATTCACCTGCAGCACTATCCTCGCGCAGCAGGACAGCAAGGAAATTTGGTGCCCTCCTGGGGCACCACCTCCACAGCTGGCACAGACTGTGTCTGCTCACCAAGCTGTGAAAGATCTTGAACCCCAACACCACCCCCCAACCTTTACCATTTGAGTGCCCAAGTACCAAAAAGAGAACATGTGCTAAAACAGGATTATCCTGTGCCGACCTGCATTAGTAAGTTATTTTACTATCTGGTGGGGAAAGAATTACGTAAACCAAAGAAATGCAGGATGTCAGCCATGTCAGATTGCCTTCAAGACCACTGAATCACCAGATATGTATTTTTTGACTCAGAGACTCAGTTCTGCCGTAAAGCTTTTGTCCTGAACAAGAGACACAGAGGGAGAAAATTAGGATGTTCTTATTGCTTTCTACACTGACTTTCCCTTCCCCTCAAGTCATGCTTTGCGCCACACACTGCTTTCCGTTAGCTCTGAACCAAGGGGGGGTGGAGAGGATACTGCTAGCCAGCATGGAAACTTTCTACGTGACAATTTCAGCATCACCTCCAATTTCTATCTACTCATGCTGCCAGGATCCATTCTGAGCTGGATTTTTCCAAAGCACTCCATAGGTTTAGCTCGCCTCCCACTGAAACCTATGGCACCTCCATGGATTCCAGTGGGAGCAGAGCAAAGGCTGTGCCAAGCTCCTTTGAAAAATCCCACCGTGTATGTTTAATGAGGAATGTCTCTGGCAGAAAAGTTCTGAGTACAGCTAAGCAGATTTTTTTATTTCTTTCTCATTAAAAGTTTTAATTTCTGCCATTTCTCATCCAGGAGGTAACTGCCCGGAAGGGTGGGTAGGACCTGTTCCAAAATCCCCAGCAGGATATAGTCTGTTTCCATCTAAAACTGAATTTGACTTTCCTGTCATCTCAATGGTCTCTGTCACTTTGGAAATGGGCACTGTTCTCAGGATCCACGGGTCCCCTTCCTGCTGCAGGCAGCCATCCAGCTCAGCTCCAGCCACAAGGGCATTCCCCACTTCCTGTCCCATTCCATACCCTTTTCCAGGGCCAGGCTTCACTGCAGTTCTGATCCTGCTTGTCACCTCCAGCACACTCTGTCATTTGACCCAAAGCCTCAGCATCCCATGCACTCATTCCTTCCTGGTTCATTGGCACTGGACTCCACAAAGTAGTCTGCAGTCTCTAAACACAGATTTGGCATGTGGTGAAACTGATAGCTACTATCCGGTACTCTGACAAGAAAATCTTCCGCCAAGGTAAGCTGATCACATCCGTCACAGCAGTTTCTCTCACAGAAACGGAAGGCAGCACCACCAAGTCAACTTTGTAGTCTTCTCAAAACTACCCAGAGAGATGCAACACATTCATTTTTCTTCTTTTCCCATAAGCAAGACTTTTCAAGTATGCTTTTAGCAATGAATGTTTTCTTCTTTGGCCTGCAGCATCACCAAACTGAGCTGAATAGCAAACATGGAATAAGGAAGTTTCAAGAATAAAACAGGAAAAGGAAATCCTTTGATTTGCACAACAGTGAGCTGAATGAACATGGACTTTTCATTCATATTTGCTCACACTTAGATATAATTTTTTTTCCAAAGAATAAAGTAAAATAGAGACTTATTATTTTAAAATTCCCTTAAGCTGAAAAGAAAAAAAAAGTAACTACATTAACTGTATTAGTCATTGTAATGTTAGTTCATTGACTTATAAAACAAAGCAGATGATCGGGCGCTTTTGAGGGTTTCACTATTGAATGAAGCAATACGCAGTGCATCCAGCCATATATATTAACCTCACATCTGGTAACAGTTCTGGTACTGGGTTATTCTACCAGAAGGCAGCAACTATTTTTAGCTGAGCTGGCCCTTACTTCATCCAGTAAAACTTGGTTTATGCTTGAGTGTTTGCTAAAAACATTACATCTATCACATACTAAACCTAACAAAACACTTGCAAATGTGTGCCACAAGGAAGGTAGGCTAGGAAAAATCTAACACCATAGGTATTTTTCCCTACCTAAACACCTAACTCGAAACAGCTCCAAGAGTCTCAGCAGCACAAAGGGCTCAAGGGCAAGGACCTTGAGCAAGAGCTCCTTGCACATGGGCTACCAGTCTCCAGGGCAGCCCAAACCAAAGGTCCCTGCAGCAGCAATCGCTGGGATTCCCTTGCACTTCTGATGTCTCTGGTTTAGTTGTCTCTGGTTTCCACGTAATCTCTTCATTCTTCTGTACAAGTGCAATTGACAGCACCTGTTAATATCACTATATTAACATTTTCCCACCTAATTTTGGTGCAACTCCACTGACTTCAGTGATTCACACAGGGAGTAGCTGTGCTTCCAATATAGAGAGAGCCACAGCAATTTTTTAACACTTCAAAATGTCAAAAATAAACCAATTCATAACTGTGAGGAATAAACTGTTTAAAATCTTTTTAAACAGATCTGGCAACGCTGGAGAAATTTGCTAATTAATTTACTATAATTCACTTCAAAACAAGTAGTATCTGGCAACCCTTCCAACTCCCCTGCTGGCAACATGAAGCATGGTAATTACAGGGCAAACAGTAAAAGTCAAACCAAACCTTTTAAACTTAGGGTTTGGGGGTTTAAGTTATCTGTATAGAAAACATTTTATTGTAGGCTTATAAATGGGATGAAGTATCAGCAGCTTTCAAAATTAATTCACTTTAAAACTAATCAATATTAATAAAAAGTCAACAGAACTCTCCCATTGCACAACCAGCAGAAGATTTGAACCCAGCACCAGCTGTTCAATAACTGGACAGAAATATAAGCAAATATCACAAAGACCTGGTGATACAGTAGTAGAGATTAAGCCCTGATAATTTGTTTGGGATGAAAACTGCAGACAAGAGGAGAGCTCCGAGGAAGCCTGCCGTTCACGGGTTTTAACAGCAAAGACACTTTCCCTCCTGCCGTTGTCACTAGAGGTCAGCACAGCATCTGAAGTGCCACTGACTAAGCCCAGCTGACCTAGCGCTCTTCCTGATGCACGCCAAGTAGACTCTTTTAATCTCCCTGCACAACAAAATTCCTGCCCCAGGTTGGGAGCAGCTGGTCTACTTCATGTATCTTTACATGCAGGTCAAGGAGATAGGGAAAGCATTAACTGCACTGGAACAAGTCCTAGGAATGCAGGGAAATAAAACCACCAACGAAACCCACAGACACTCATCTTCCCAACAGAACGGATATCATGTGTATGATCCCTGGCACTTTGAAGTCACTAGAGAAAACTCGTGACTGGGGAGTGTCCCTGTGCATGCTGCCATTCCTCTGTCCTCTGGGGCCTCTCAAAGTCCCAATTACTGTCAGCCAGGAGGTGCCATGCTATCCCAGCACCTGACAGGAATCAGGAAGGAGCAACTCTTCCTCCTCCTTTCAGAAGAGGAGACTGTGGCAGTCAGCTGCTCTCAAGACAGGTGCAAGCAACAGCGATTTGGCACTGAAGAGATGTCAATTTGTGGCAGGACAAATCAGTTGCCCCCCCTCCTAGCACATGTACCAGAAAAGGGGTCTGTGTTCTGGTACGATTTATGGACTTCAATTCACCACTCCAGCAGAAAAGCACACGTTTATCAGTATGACGCAGACTCCCAGCAGAGAACTGCATAGCTGTACCCAAAAAAAAAAACCACTTAGTACAGACTGCCTTACTTCAAATGGCAGCAAAGGTGCTTCGGCTACACTGTCATCCATAAGCTGACACAACAACACTAAGCACAACTTAACCTGTCTCCCCAGTTCTGGCGGATACAGGAAAGAAACACCCTGAAATCCAGAAATCTTTGGTCAGCAGATGGACCATTCCCTTGGAATAGTGGCAAAGTACAGGAGAATAAATCTAAACTGACATATGGGGAAAGTAACATATCTTGGTCAATGCAATAGCATTGCAATTGCAATAGCAAGGGGAAACTAGTGTACATGAGAACCTAAGTCTATCAGCCAAACAAAAAGCAGATGGATTTTAGCCATTTTAAAATATTTTCTTTCCTAATCTACACCTGGCTACAAGGGATAAGTAGAACGATGTGCACCCAGCTTCTAGCAACCATGAAAATGTTAACAGATTCCCGTAGGAAAGTCTTTTTGCTAAAGAAGCATTATCTGTAAAACACATTATTGCTCTTTTATTAGTACATTATACACAAAGGAGAAAACAATTTGTCTCTGCTATATGTTATACAAGAGTAGAAAAGATCAAACATCTAAAGGGTGAAGGGCAGGACTAGAATGCTTGAGGTCTTCTATCCATTACTAATACCTTTGAGTCATAGCGCATAAGAGTCAAAAATGGGCACCTTGTTGTGCCAAGTGCTGTAAAAAGAGCTTTCTCTCAACAGAGGTATAAAATGAGAAAATAAGATGGATACAGGTGGAAAAAGTATACAAGGAAATAATGAGATAAAGCTAGTAATAGTGAGAGCAGCTGCTCCCCTGTAGGAACAAGGGATGCAGTCAGAAATGGAGACTTCTGACATGGCATCCTGAGCAGCCAGGAGAGCAGAGAAGGCACCCACAAAGCTGGGCACCACCAGAAGAACTTTTTGGAGTTCATTTCTGACAGTTCAAGAACCTGTTGACATTTTAAGTAGTCCCTTTTGCCTTTCTGGAACAAACCACCACCTGCCACCCTGCAGCACATTTTTGGAGGGCAGTGGGACAACTGAAAGTTTTGCAAAACAGTGAATGTTGCAGTTGTTTATAGCAGCTTTTCAACTGGGGAGAAAACACAAGGGTGCTTGCATGAAAATTTTACAAGGGGGAACATAAGATGAAATCATGGGCTGGCTGCAAGCAAAGATCAACTCTGCTGGACTAAATTATGCACGGCCTAAGCAGGACAGAAGTAGAATGCAAAGAACCTGGAATACAAAGATGTGACTGAAAAGGGAACAGGAGAAGAAAAAAAAAAGAGGAAAAAATAGACATTGTGTTCTGGTAAGCAAGAAGGTGAAAAACTAATGAGACTTCTATTCGTGGTCTCCCTTCATTACCACACATCCAATCTGAACCACGTATAGAGAGTTTACGGCATGAGGGATTACAGACCACAACACTGCTAACCTCGTGAAGCCACAGACACACTGGGCAGACAACCACCACATTCTCTTCTCCATCTGTGTTGACTCACAGCTTGAGTCTGATCTGCGGTTTTCCCTGACTTCTTTTTTTAAGGTCACAATGAACTGTTCTTCAGCTTGGCCCATAGCTGTAAGCAGCAGATCTACTGCGATATTTCTATTATTTGCTTGAGTGGCAGAGGGGAAGAAAACAATACCTTTTCTACATAGTGCATAGAAGCGTAATTAGAAAGGCCCTTAAACTCATAGCTCCTCAGCTGCTATAAACTGGCACAGATCCATTAAAACCAATTGGCCAGATTCCCCAGACAGCTCAAATCAGTGTCACTCCACTGGAGCTGATGAAGCAACACCAATTTGTAGAAGCTAGGGATCTGGCCCACAGCCTGCACTGCATCTGTGTTTAAGAGGATCAGAAATCAAAAGAAAAGCCTGTGTCCTTAGAATTTACTCAATACTACTGAGACAAGTGATTTCCACAGTGTTAAGTCAGGTAGACTAAACAAGAGCTATACCAGATAAAAATGTGTTTATTGGTTTTTCCTCAGCATAGCGTTACCAGGGAAAGTAATGTAATTTCTTGCAACATGTTTCATGAGGCAATGAAACGTGAAGGCAAGGAGGGGACAACTGACAAGAGGAACAGGAGAGTAACACTATAAAGAATTCAAGCTATTGAATCAATTATAGGCATGACAAACTAGAGTGTGCTGCCCTGCTCATGCTGACTTTATCTCAAACCCATACCCACTGATGTCAGTGGAAAGGGTGGTGTAACACAACGCTCAGCAGCACAAGGGAGGGGCAGCATAAAAGCAGAGGAGAAGGCTCAGGTAGTTCAGCTTTTTATTTTGGAAGCTGTTCTGAAAAGTTTCCATACTCACATTTCATGGGATGCCTTTTTTACCATTCTAATTGTGAAAAGCCAGATGCAGAGCTAGAACTAACTCAGTAACTGGCACTAGACAGGAAACCATATCAAAGCATCTAGATTCATGTTTTGTTGCTCATTGGTAGAAGTCAAAATTGCCTGTGCAAAGCCCCGCTGAAGTGTCCAGCAAAAAGCAGTGTTTTTGATATGCTGCCATGGGATAGCTCAGTCTAAGTTTTCTGTGGTAAAAAATTCACAGTTCTCGCTACATGAGCAAGCTGACTCTGCACACAGAACACACTGGAAAGGAAGAGTTTGCTTACATCCTTAACACATGTACATATGCATATATTTTCAGGGCACAAAGCGTAAATGAACTGTGAAGACAAGATGCTTTGAATTCCCTAAGACCAAAAAACATGCCCATGAGTTCTGGGCACCAAAGCATTATTCTGCATCTGCTCAGGCAGCCATTGTTTGTCCTAGAGACTAATGCATAAGATAAGTAAATATGGGGCTGTCAGAGAAAATACATCTCTTCTGCCTTGACACAGAAAAATTAAACTGCACCTTACAAGCATCTGCCCTCAGCAAGTCTTTCTTACCCTGAAAGTGGCATCGTGCTGACACAGGGTAAGCAGCTATTCAACACTAAGCCTCTCCAGGGCTCTGGCAGTGCTTGGCCCAGAGAATGCGTGATGCAAATTCAAGTCTGTAACCACTAGCAACTCCTTGAGCAGATTTAAGATTTAAACTAAACTACATTTGAGTCAAGGTATGCACAAGTGAAATACTGCTAAGCAGCTTTGCATTTCAGTGCTGTTATATTGTGGAGATCAACTCTGCAGAAACAGGGCTTGGTAGGCCTATTACACAGCTGGTCCACAATAATGAATTCAATCAACTTTTACACATTGCCAGTCCTTCAGCCTTGGTCTAAAGTCTGAAAGAGCCAGACAGACCACAGCTTGCCTTCAGTCATCTCCATGACAATCTCCTCCGCTAAAACTGGTTCTGAAGTCAGCATTCGATCCACTGTTCACTACAAAGAATTGCATTCCTCTCTGTCAGATTTGTAGTACATGACCTCCAGAGACCGACACCTTCCTGGGACTTTAAACCTGTCTGCTAATTACCAGTATTAACACAAGAAAAAATACCACAAATACTGTGACTTTCAGATCCTTCTATAAATTAAATCATTGATTTCTGAGAGGAGTTTCGCTTGGAGCATTCCATATTGATTTAAGTTTATTAAAAAGTACTTTCAAGGAAAACCTTGGTCTCGAGTTATTATTAGCTTTCAAGAAATCAACAAATTCTTTTCTTTTCTCATAAACAATCACATTCTTGTAATGGAAAACAGGATCTTTGCAAAGTTCTCAACAAGGCAGGAACTTTCCTGAAGATGCTCTTGATTTTTATACAAACTGCTCTGGCATCATCTAGTCTACCTAAAGCTAACAAAGATTTGCAAATTCATGCATAAAACACCAGACGAGCTAACAGTCATGATCACTGCCTACATAATATGATTGAAACAAAAGGTTTAACGATTTCCAAGTTCCTCAAATGCCACAAGTCCTTAGCTCTGCCCACTTCCAGCAGGATGCGTATGTGTATATTTCACACACAGTTCTTAAACCGAAGAAAAATTACTCATCCACATAGCAACAACTACCTTTTAAGTCTCTACCTTCCCACTAAAATAATCACTAAACCATGCATTACAGTTTTAACTATCTTCAACAAGCATGCCATTATTCTAACATGAGACTACCACTGTAAAGACCAGCAGAAAGCTTTTTTACAGCAATTTACTTAATTTTTATAAATTGAAGGAAAGGCATGTACCTCAGACAGCAGAAGAAGGGAGAAGAAATAAGGAGCCAGGTAAGTACAGTAGTGTATTATCCTCTTAACTGAGTATAATGTGAAAATGGTTAATACCTTTTTTTTAAGCACGACAGGGCCTTGGAAGCTTGTTATGTATTTTTAAAACCACTAAGCTGAAAATAAGTAAAAATTGAAAGCTTTTGATCGAAAAAAACTGATCCAAAGCCCATCAGAATAATTATTTATCTCAAATTAATTCGTAAAACCTATTCGAGGATTCTTAACAGAGTTGCTACTCAAGAGCTACAGCTGAGCAGCCGTCCTGTCCCCACAGAATACATGCCTGACAATTCTGTTTCCCTGCAGGTAAATGCACTTTGTCTGCTTAAATGTTTCTAAACTTTTAGTCTCTAGCTTGAGGCTGCAGGGTAGGCTTCACTGAGGAAGAAAGTACTCAGATGAAGCATTCACAGACTTTAATCATCATTCTTAAGCATGCAAGATGTGCACAACCTGAAATACATATTTTATCATCCTAAAGTATGTTAGCCATCTTTGTCCCCTTTTCTAAATCAAAGAAAATCTTTGTTCCAACTCTCCAGTCTCAGACAATTTAAAAGATTTAATCAAAATTAAATACTTAAGAGAAGTGACAATTAGTGAAGAGACTAAGGTCAAAAGGCCTAGTGCTACTGTGTCTCCTCATGTTTTTTGTAGAGTAAAAAAGGTTACATCCTACCATGTTTCTGAACAAGTGCTTTCCTCACAAAAGAGAGCCAAGTCTGCAGAGCAACCTTGATTAAATTGTTTTACTCATATTGGTGAGAGAGGGCAAAAAACCTAAGATCTTTCCTTTGTTTAAATGCATTTCCTGCCTTCCTTACTGTTATAGACTGTGTTGTGGCAGGCCTATTTATAGTCCAAAGAAAGGAAAAAGCACCACTGGAGGCAGGAAAACTAAGTTGGGAAAGAATAGAAGGAAGTGTGGCTGCCATTTAGCCAAACAATCTCGAACTAATTGAGCTCAAAAGAGCCCCAGCCTCAGTGAAGCTGCTGGGAGTGAACAGAGCACAATCCTGCTTCTCTCTCCAGGGCTGCTGAGCTTGAGAGTCTTGTACAAGACACTGCCGGGCAGCAAAGCATCTCAGCATCTCAACACCGTGACAAGAACGCTATAGAAAAAAAGGAGTGTGCTGAAAGTTAGACACCTATCAAGTTACGGTAAGTGTCTCACTCCCGCATTTCTGCTTGCTGCATTCTCCATGCCTTCTCAGATGTGGCCACACTGGTAATGAAAACAGAATGAGCTTTGGAGAAGGAACTGCACTGAATTTTGAGATGAAGGTTTGACAGGATGTCTGGTTTATAGATAAAGAAATCTGAATCCAATTACAGATTCTTCAGAATTTTCCTTAAGCAAAAGAAGCTTTTGTCATGTGTTCGGGAGATAATTTTGCTGTTTTCCTCATCTGTGTCATGTTCGTTTTATAATGTGATTAAGTACTAAAGAAATGTTGATGGTAACTATATGGCCCAAAGAAAAATAATTAACTCAACTCTGCATTAGGTTGAATATATAGATTTAGAGACAAAGAGGGAGAAGATTATGAAATATATATTTATACAAGATGTGCTAATTTAGAATACATTAACATATCAAAATGTATATAATTTGTAACTGAAATTCTGTGATAATTTAGTCTTATACTCATGAGGTACATTTGAGGGTAGGAACTTAGCCAAAAACTGTCAGGCACACCTGAAAGTTTCTATAGTTTTAGAATTAATTACGGCAGGTAATTTGTGTGTGTGTGCACACGCACAGACATAACAATATACTATATTTAGATATTGATCCATATTATTCATTGTGGTTTTGCATTGCAATACCATGTAGTTGCCATTCTGAGGTCTAGTTTAAGCTGACAGTAGAATGTGAACAGACACTTTTAATCTGCTTATTTTTAAATACTATACACAGTTATACTACCATGAATGCATGTGTAAAAAGCTCCATTTTAATACATCCCAGTGTACAGACCATATTAATTCACTGAATTAGAATCAAAAAGACGTACTTTTAAGAGGGTAAAATGAAAAGTTGTTTTAAGATTGTGTTCGATTTCTTCAATTTCCAACATGTCCTTTGCTCTTCTAACAAAAGAAAGGCTGTTGTGATTTGAAGGCAGGAGGACAGAAGCTGTAGAATACTAGATTCAAGATTTCATCCTGTGATTTTCATCTTCTTTGAACGAGCTATGAGAATAACCTTTGTATTTGTCTCACTTGTGTTAACATGTTACCTCTATGCAAATGCCATTCAGATTATTCATTTGTTACTCAGATGTTGTTTAGGATTAGTGGCTTATTGTAAGACGTTGCTGGTGAGTAAAAAGGAAGTCTGATGTGTTGTTATTCTACGGTATCCCCATAGGATGCTATTATGTTTAGAGTCTGTTGTTGTGAAGATAGCAAGGCAGGATGTCATCCATGTAGGTGAAAAGCTGTGATAGGACTATTGTCAACAGCAGCAGTCAGCTGAAAATCTGATCCAAGGAGGTGCCAAGCAGCAATTCCAGTGAAGCAGATCTTAGTCAATGCTCATAGAAAGGATCAGGCTTTTCTTCATCTGAATTCAAAGCACTCAATTATTTACAGTAATTCCCATTTCTAAGAGGCTGTAAGCCTGGTCTTGTGAAGAATAAAACACCCATAATGGGAGTAAAACTAGAAGCCTGTACAGGTATTTGCAAGAGAAAGGTCTTCAGGCTGCATTTTGAGTAACTAGCATAGTATGTTCTCATTTAGGTGACATTTAGGTGATTTTCAATTTCAGTATCTGACTCCTCTGCACAAAGACTGTGCAGAAACCAAAAAAGGGTTTTAATTAAAAAATGTAAGATTAAACTGTGTAACCACTATTATACTAGATAAGCTTTTGTAAAACTCATAGGATGGAAGGAAGGAATGGGGGCAAATCTGCAGATAAATACACACCCAAGTAAAGCAGCATTGCAACTTCCACTGTTAAACAAACGCAATAATTTCCATGAGATGTCAGGTGCACAGCTATTGCAATACAACTGAACAGCAAACACTGGATCATTCAGAGTTATTCAGCTCTGCAACACTCACCACAACAGTCTTTTAAAGCCTGGTATTACTGCATGAATGTAGCAAAACAGAGACCATTCCTTAGCTATGAGGGCAAGATCATTTGCAAATCAGCCAGTTACAATGTAATTATACAGGAAAAGGTCATAAAATAATGTACTGATGTGCTTTTGCTTTCCACATCTGTGGAAAAGTTATTACAGATGGTACTTGCAATTGCCTAGTTAATACTCAATAAATTCTTATCCTTAATGAAGAATTAACAGAACAAATTCTGATGAGAGGCACAGACACAAACCCACAGAAGCCAAGAGGTTCTCACACCACTGAGAACAGAGTTTTTTGTTCTGAAGATAAGGACAAGGTACTCCACTGGCTACTCAACTATTTTCTGTTTCTTACAGTATGCTGTATAGGGAACATGACAGTAGTTCAAACCCATCCTATTCTTTCTTCAATCCCTTGTCCTATTTTAGCACCTAGGACAGGCTCAAAGCAACTCAGAATGGGGGAAAACGTGTCAGCAGTACAGCTAGTGGTGCTCAGAACATACTATGCTCTTTCCAAATAACTTAGGTTGTCCTAGAAAAAGAAACAGTCTAGAAATTACTGGTAGGTTTTCTGTCTTCAAGGACTTAAGGCCAGCCTTTCTAAGCTTGTCTCTGTAACTGCGAGAGTTAGAAACAGTAGTTTGAAAAATGAAAACTGCCTTACATAGTCACATAATCACAGAAGTAGCAGTTTTAGGAAAAAAAAAATACACACAAAAAGATTTGTTTCAAAACTGCAAGTTTACAAGTTCATGAGTTCAATGTTCGCAAACTGAGAGTTTTGTCCTGAAGACATTATCATTCCAGAAGGCCTTAAAATTAAATTTACACCCCTGCACCTTATAAAATCTTACTACCTGCTAAGATTTAACTACTCTGCAAGAGATTGTTTGTATATAAACACTTTCTAGTGTGCATAAGTACTAACAGGGTTGCAATTATTAAGACACCAAGCTAAAAACTAACTCGGAGAATTTGATACACCAGAAGGAAGTGGAGGTTCACATGCTTTCTACCCTGCCGTTATTTTGCCAAGAGATACACAGAAGTCTGGGGCTGTCAAATAAATACTTCAGTCAACTGTCACTACTGTGTGGGCAACATGGATTTCTGGTTCCAGGAAAGGTCACTGACTTAAAGAAAAATCACATGACTTACTTAAAAAATAATGCACGTGGGGTGACAGACAAACCATGCCACGCTTTCATACAAAGCTAGCTCAGGTTTAGTAGGATTGATTATTCCTCATGCAATTGCTCCAGTGTAAGTATCTTAGTTCCTCCCTAAGCCCCTATTTCACTATACCAGACATTCTTACAAGGGAGCTTTGTGCTCCAAGTCAAAGTCAAGCCTGCTAACATTACAGGAAAAAAAGAACAGAGACTTAGAAGTACCAGTGTGTCTGTTTGGGGCAGTCAAAGCAAGATTTTTTAAGAACCATGTACAGTCTACAGCAGTCTCACTCAAAAAGCAGAAATGAGGAAGAGGGAACATAAAAAGAAACCCAGATAAAACCCATTAAGAAATCAAAGTTCTATATTGGACAGCATCAGAATAGCTCCACAGAAAGAAGCAGCTGCTCAACACATACAACAAATGTCAGTGCTAAAAAATAATTTCTTTGATAATGTCTAAAAAGCTCAGCTTGTAACTATGTGCTGAATAACATCCTGACTCATGCAAATGTTTATACAGGTGCTTAAATTAAAGCATATGAGTAGTCCCATTGATTCTCAGCAAAATTATTTCAACAGGCTGATAAAATTTAAAGCCAAGCAGTCATTAGATCATCTAGTCTGACTTCAAACACAGCATGCTAATTTTACCATTCTTCTTGGAATCCCAAAAGATTGCCTGCTTACAACTGAACATATGGATATAGTTGTTCAAAAGAAAAGTTTAAGGGGAAGATCATGATGGTCTACATGCATGAGTAGTGACTCACTACAGTGAGAATTGTTGAAGTTGACACAAATCCCTTAGCTCAAACAGGAATTAAATGTTGCACAGGTTTTGTACCAGCTTACTGCACAAGGGTGAAGGTCCACAGTGTATAGAAGATGGGCTGTTTCTCCCAAAAGACTATGTGCCATCAGAAGAAGCTATTAACTTAACTTTGGTTGCTTTCTTACTCGTCTAGTGGTCTAGAGAAATACTATCGCGTAAGCAAGGATAAGTGAAAATGCTGCTTTACGAGTCAATCTTCATGCCAAGTACAGCTATATTTTTTGCCTTTGGTTCTCTCATTTCCCACAGACCACATGCAAACTGTGGTACAAAACAAGGAGGCACTGTTCAGAAGCAGATGAGACATAGAAGCGTTAACCAAATGGTGACATACAGAAATTGTCAAATCTCTTATCATCACTTGAACACATATAGGCAGTTTAAAAAGATTTATTATTTGAACAAAAGACACGAGCAAAAGTAGGAGACTTGACCTGGGGCCTCTTTTCCAAGGATCAGTAACAGTGGGTTTCTGTATGTGAACAACCAACCACAGAACGATGCTGTGGAAGGACAAAACATCCGGTCATAACAAAAAACAAAGAGAGGAGGAACAAGAAAGACTGCCGTGGAGTTCAAGTCCACCTTGTGTACAGCTCATATTCCCTTCCCTTGTCCCCAGGGGGCTCTGGCATACAAAAATATTAAGTGGTGTGACTATAATAAGCAAATGTCCTCACAACAATGAGCATGGAAGCAATAGCTTCTCTCTCATCTTTCCACTGGGTACTTCATAGAGTACATAAAAGGCATAGATGGATCCAAATTCACACAACTCACAGTAAGTTTGGAAGCAGGGATCCCAAGATGCTTGCATGCAATGCAGCAGATTTCAGATATGAAGAGTTCTGAAAAAAAGGGCTGATATCATACTCTTGTTCACTTGTACTCATTTGCATCAGTTACGGAAAAAATCATACTTGTTGACAATTTTGAAATTGTAAAGAAACTGCTGATTAACTCAAACTTACCAGGTGCAAAAGGGAACAAAAACTGAGAGCCACTGTACATTCAACATTATAGCAATGC
>NW_010164415.1:72805-77725 GCF_000695765.1 Mesitornis unicolor | reverse complement strand
TTCAGCAGGTCATCTACAACAAGGATGGCTGAAGCAACCTAGAAACCAAATCTCCTCTAAACGCTCAAGCCTGTTTAGAAATCTTCAACTTCAGAGCAATAAAGGTAGTACTGGAAAAAACACTCTTTATGGCAATTGGGTTTTTTGCTTAGAGGCTGCTGCCTCTAGGTCTATAACTACAGGAATATATTCTTCAAGCTCCATTTCTGAAATAAGCATATCCACCTCATGGAATATAGCTATTCAGTTTAGTTGGTAATAGACAGTGAAGAGCTTTTGTTGGGTTTTTTTTGTTGTTGTGTGGGTTTGGTTTTTTTAATCATTAATACATTGTTATTGCTACACAAGAGGTCCTTATCACCTGCTTTGATTGTATGGCACAACTTCACCCTATCCTTTAGCAAAGGCAATGCCATTACCATTTAGCATTCACAGTGTAGAACAACCATGGGGTTGTCACCCCATCTCTGTACTTCAAAGATTACAAGAGAAAATTTCTCATTTGTTTCTTCTAAAATTCTTCTAATTCTTTCTAAATTCTTCTAGAATTCTTCTAATTCTTTCTAAAAAAATATTTCTAAAAGAAACTAATTCCATTTCAATAACTGACAATGTGAGAAAAACAAAAACATTCATCTATCAGTTTCCTTGGATCAGCTATTTCATGAACTCCTGCTGCTTTCGTAAAAATGGACGTCACAGTACTGAAGGAGAAGCATCATGGATAAACTCACAAGCAGCATGCAATCTCATAATGATACAGCTAAGAATTTATTAAACAAGAAAAAGTTCCTGAAAGCACTGAGAAACTTGAAACCAAAATGCCTCATGGTGCATACTGTCGGTCACTTGGTGCCGTTCATAAGGAATTCCTCACCCTGGTCTATCCAAGCACCCTGACTGAACATCAAGAGGTATTTTTGATGCAATTCTATGTTTGAAGACAATACACTGGATAAAAGACAAGTTTATTGGCTCATCCACACACCACCTAAAATAATTAAATAATACTGAGGATCTTAACATGATGAGGGTCTTAAAATTACTTTAAAAAAAGGGTCTCCCTTTCCACCATAGCCTCTTCACTGCAACAGCCAGTTAGTGCTCAGTTTATGCTGCAGGCTTTCAACAAGGTGCTTTGACTTACAAATATGTCCTGCAACAAGACAAATACAAAACCAAGAATTACGACCCCTCTGTGAAACAGAACCAAGCAAAATGAACTGGAAATAAAACCCACTATAGTCTTACAGTAGTAGTAACGATTTTAACAATAGTTACTAAAATTTCTTACATTCCCTCAGGGAGGGAAAAAGAGAGGAGGTGAGTTGGTTTTGTGGGTTTGGTTTTTGTTTGAGTAGGTTTGGGTTTTTTCTGAGTAGGTTTGAGGTCTTAATTCACCCCATTAGTCACCGTCATCCCCTTTCTAAACCTGAGGACCAAAGGTACAGAGGTACATTTTTCATGCTAGATTTGTAATCCCTAAAATCTAGTATCTCTCCATAAGTTAAGGCACAACTACTATTAACTTAAAGCTATGAGTGCACCGCATTTCCATAAACCAGAGCAGAGATTCTAAGCCTGACATCAAGAGGAAAGGAAAAGGAAAGGGGAGCCACTAGCAATGTACACAATCAAAAAGGCTGCCTTAAGTGATTTGGTCATGCTATTCCCACCACTCTTATACAGTCCACCCTTACTGTCACACTTCATCCTTCCACCTCCTATCACTACCTCCTGGATGCTCTCTCCTTTACTCTTGGCACTTCACAGTTGGACTAGACGATAGCTGCAGGTCCCTTCCAGTGGAAATACTCTCTTCTCTTCTGTACCTTAGCACCTTTGCTGCACTTCCCTCCTTCTAACTCCAGCAACCTTCTCCAGCCGTACTGCTTCTGGGTTTTCCACTATGCAGATCAAGTGCTTAGGAGCCATCCAAAAAGTGGTGGGAAGATGGCCAGGAGGATGGGTAGGAGCCCTGCCAGAACATGGCATGAGAAGCACTGAGGGCATGGACCACTGCTAGAGTGGCTTAATGCCCAGAGAATGCATCAGCCACAGTAACACCCAAATCTCTACTGAGCAAGTGAAAACATCAGCCACAAGCTTATAACTGGGCTGAATGTTTACTAAGTCAACAACAACAACAAAAAACCCCCACTGCCTGCCACAGTGCTGCTGACCTGTTAAAGGCAGGTATGTACTTCAGAGCCTAGAAGTGTTATTTATTTTCAGTGCCACACTTCCAAGAAATGTTTAACAGTGCACAACAATTTTTTTCCCTCCGTTATTTCTGAGAAATAGCTTAATTAGCTTAATTCACAAACTCAAAATTTCAGGCAGGTACACTGCTTATCAAATTTCAGTTTAAATTACTAAGTTCTCATATACCTAAAAATCACTCAAAAGCATTTTTTTCCAATGGAAAGCAAGCAACAATTTGAATTCTAGGCATTGCTATAGGCTCCACCTCTGACATATAATTGCTGATATAAAGAAAGGACTGATTTCAGGGGTCATACCTAAGGATGACCCAATTTGGTGATACTTTATCTACTCAGCTCTTGCTTTCTTAGCCAGGACTATTGGGTGTACCCTTGGGTGTGAAAGGGGAGGTACACTGCATTTGCAGTACTCCTGTGCCCCCTAGAGCATTATATTGAAGAACTTGGAAATTACTTAGATTGCTAGGGATATAACATAACCTATAGATGTTTAAAACTGATTTAATGTGACATAAAGTTGAGAGACATATATACAATATTTTCAGCAAAATTTCCTTTCTATTATGTCCTTCAGATGCCCTTTAGCTGGCAGCTTAGTGTAAGAGCCGTTGGACTATTTATAGCAGACTTTTTAATCGCACTTAGGTATTTATAAAACACCCTGTCGAGTGAAGGCTTCCACGGTCTGCCTTCAGTCACTTCTGCTGATAGTGAAGGCTATATAATATCTGAGGCAGTGAGGTACACCAGCAAACCAGGCACTGTTTATTAGATATGGATCCCACATATTCTAAAAGTCTGCAGTCAAATCATAGTGCAACCATTTAGTAAATAAATGTAGTAATGCAGACTTGGTTAGTATAACTTGACACTTACGTCCACTGAGAATCTTACCTCCTGTTACACAAACTCCAGAAGAACGTGTTAATGGAAAAAAACATTTACAGGCAACCCACAAAATGTAATTGCAATATTCAGAAGATATGGTAACTCTATATTCCAAAATTTTGCGTAGTATCAAAGCACTAATGCCAAGATAAGCTCTTTATCAGCGATCAGTTTATAAATGAACGCACCTACAGTTAGTTAAATGACACATAAGCAAGACATAGCCAAGTATGTCCAAAAAGGTAAGAGAAATAATAGTTAAAAATGAGCCATAAAACAAAGTCTGTCCTACAGTAAGGAGATGGTCTGGATCCATTTATCAAGCATCAATAAAAGCAAGCAACTTCCTGATCTCACGCTGTAGCAAAATGGGCTGCTGTTCCATTCTTTAGTTCTTTGTGACTTTTCTACAAGCCATCTATACTATTTGACATTAAAATTTTAACCTTACATGCACCCATCCCTATCACACTAGTGCTAGCTGCACTCATTTTTTGTTGTTTCTGTCCAGTATTTCTCACAGCATGTCTGAGAAATCTATGGTCATTTCTTAGTTTTTATATGAGGCATTAATGTCCACAGAGAAAAATGTACTTTTCAATCCAGTCTTGAGTTGTTTTCTTAACAGAAAGATAAGATACTGTTGTGTAACAAGCAGAAAAGCTTTTGTCATACACAAGATGCCACCTGGTAAGATAAAAGAACACATTACATTCATTGCGCCTGCATTAGCTACTTTATCTTTTTTTTGTACATTGGCATTCCTTTAAAAAAAAAAGAGGAATAAAAGAAACCCTTCATAAAATTTCTGATACTTTTATTTTATACTCAGATTTCTCTGTTTCATGATGACTTAAATCAATCCATCTATAATGAGGAGCTGATAAACTTTTTCCTGCCTACAAAGCAACTAGAATTTATAGCATTTTTTTACTGAGCCATAAAAAAACATTTATTTTTCTACTCATTTCAGAAAGTACAAAGGCTCCCTTTCTTTTTAGGGACTGTATCCCAAGTCGTTTGGGGAACACTGCCATTCAGTCATTATCATTAAATTATGTTCCTATGTGGAACATGACTACCAAATAAAAGTAGGCAGCTATTCGGTGCAGAGTGATAACTCTGTTCCGTGTGCTATTTCAAATGGCCCAGATACTACCAATATTTAATCAATTATATCAAAGGGTCTTGCTAAATGTAAGACTGTGATTCAAATTAAGTAATCAGAGAAATGGACAAAGTAATATTAATGGCACTTGTGGATGGACAGACTGTTGTGGAACACACTTCATGTTTTCGTCAGTATCAGTGCAGATTAATTTTATAACAAAGTCTGTAAAGAAATTTAAGATTAATTTTAAAGCTGCACATAAAGTTCTGTTACCCTTGATCTCAAATGAAAATACCTTTTAGAGGAAACGAAATGGCACTTATCAAAGATAACTCATTTTGGCCATGCCCTGAAGCATGTGTTTCTGCTTTCTCTGAGCGAGGCCTGGTTAGTTTACACACAGCTTTGTGAGCAGCTATCCACAGCCACGGTTTGCACGAGCTCCCAACTCAGTTCTCTTTTAAATTATCATCCCACCAGTGTCCTAAATTTACGTTAATTCAATGGGCTTATTTATCATTTTTTAAATTCATAGTTTTTACAATCTTCTCTGCCCCTTTCAAAGCCTCCATAGCAGCTTGGGGTGCCCCAGGGTTACAGAGCCCCAGCCACTGGGACACTTTCAGAGGCCTGATAAAAGAGTTCTCAAGGAAGCCTGGGAAGGCCTCCTCAATGCAGCCTTCTGGGACAGCCAAG
>NW_010164415.1:72354-72774 GCF_000695765.1 Mesitornis unicolor | reverse complement strand
CGGGCTTGTAACCAAGCAGGGGAAAAAAAGGGGCCCACACGTCTGCAGCAACCAGTTTCTGTTTGCTTAGCCACTGATCAACTATTGCAGAAGCATCCCTCTTTGCACTGCACCTACTCACCCCATTTACCAATGCAGAACAGAGGCCTAGCACCATGCTATATGTTCAAGCGTTTCAAGCATGACTCCACAACTCAGGCCTCCGTGGTCTGCACCGGGGACCGCAGGCCGCTGGGGGCTGCTGTGAGGCTTCCCCTCAGCGCCTCTTGGGCTCCCCGCTGGCGCCGAGCACCGCTGAGCCTAACCAGCAACGGGTGCCCCTCGGCCGGGAGCTCAGGTCCTGAGTGACATGCAAGGACTCCCGTCCCTCATCTTTTGCCTCTGGCCTTTGAAATGTCTGCCCGGAAGGGCGGCGTCCCT
>NW_010164415.1:45098-72265 GCF_000695765.1 Mesitornis unicolor | reverse complement strand
CCCCCCCCCGCGACGTGGGGAAGGAGGGAGGCTGTCACGCCGGGCTCGTCCTCCCGGGGAAAGCCAGCAATGAGCCTCCCCGGCCATAAAATGAAGAGACTTTCAACTGATGCTTCCTTCTCGCGTGTTTGTTGTTTACATACGTTACCAGGGTGTGGGTGCAGAGGCAGGCAAGGACAAACAAGGGTGCCAAACTCTGCCACATCACAAGGGAAAGGTCAGGGGTTCGGGGTGCTGGTTCGGGGAAGCCCCTCACTGGGGCATCTTCAGCTCCCGGACTGCCGATGAGGTCCTCTCATGGGCTGGGTTCACCCATGTAGCACTGAGTTATGAGAGTCCATGTAATGTGGGAGGTTTTTTCCATGAAAACTTGTCAAGGAAACCCAGCGGTTCCCCTGAAATACGGAGAAAAGGAGGGACCCACAAAGGGATGGGTCATTAGCACGAGGGCTTCTTCCCTGCTCTGGGCTATGCTGGCAGCACTGATGGCTGTGTGGTTTCATAACCATGTGCAAGTTTATATAACATGAAGAGCTGGGTAAGGTCAAAGGAAACAACGTGAGTTACCGTTTTTTTGCTGCAGCCCTAATCTTCAGCAGTTTGTAGGTTTTCATCAGTTTCTAGCAAATGTGCCAGCTAGGTATGCTATTACAATTTAATAAATTCATTATCCAATGGCCATGTGATCTTGTAAGACCTGGATTGCTTACCAAACAATAAAATGCCTTTACCGCATCCTATACTGATATATGGCAGTTGCCTGTGTCCTGACAGTGTTTTCAATTTAAAGTACCGCAGAGTTTCAACACAGTATATTCTGTAAGTGGGATGGAAATTAAACATTTCAGAAAATGATGTTTTGCATCGCACCCTCAAAATCCCATTGATGGTATGCCTTTGTTCTTTAATACATAAATATCTTTAAATATGTGACTAAGCTAAAGGGAATTGGGCACAGAGTCTCAGTTGAATTTGAGTAACATATGGCTACATATCACCCTGGAAAATTCCATCAGAATCTGTTTATTTCTTGACATCAGTGTTTCTCCTTCATTTGTCCTACATCTGGGAACATGGGGATAAGGATGCTTTTGTTTCCCATTTTGCTCTCTCTGTTTAGACTGATAGTCCCCACCTCAAAAGGGCTATCACAGTCTGACCAGACTGACCAGACAATGTCTGGCACAATGCAGCCCCATAGTCCATGCTGTAAAAATGCAAGATACGAAAATCAGAATGATCTCTGGTACTAATAAAGCACTCATCACTCTACTATCCAAACAGAAAAGGTAGTGACATTGCCCTTGAAGTACAACTAATCCTCAAAAGTGGGATTGTTCATGTATTTTTTATTATTTGTGAAGTGGCCTGGTCTTAAGGACCAGTTCCTGTTCCTGATGGTTTAAATAACTAAATTTAAACACAGCAAATTGTGAAGTAAGAAACAAACCCAAAGCAATCAACAGGGATGTGCTTAACTTTCCATTTGTGCTGCCCCTACTGTCGATTAAGGCTTATTGCCTTACTGTTTGGCGTTAGTCATTAAAAAAAAAAGAAGTTATGGAGCACATAGCGCCACGTTCCAGTCAACTACTTCAGCAAAGGCTGCTGTTATGAAAAGGATTTTCTAATAAGGGGAATAATGATCTTCAGATTCTGACCTCCTGGCACAGCAGCGAGATTTATCAGGAGGGGCATGTGACTAGTTAAGACACACAGTCCCAGCTTGAAGGAAACAGCTGCTCATTTCATGCTTTAGCTCTTGGCAGCTGGACAAGGAAGGGTGATGTTTGTGTTGAATACCTCTGCAGAACTAAGTACAGTAAGTGATTTTCCCTGTTTTTGTTCTTTTTTTTTTCCAAACTGCCACTGCTTTCCTATTTTGTTCATAGACCTTTCGTAAAAACGCTTAAGGGTGAGGCGTATTTTTGTCACTTCATTGATAAGCAGTCATTCATGCTCAGAATGCCTATATTTGTCTGACCTGCGATTAACAATAGCATTGTTTTTGCTCTTGCGGGAACAAGACAGGTAGGATGTTTTGTCCTCATGCTAGCCGGGGAGGGAAAATGGTGCTTATTTACTCAGATGATGGTGTGAAGAGGTTGTTTATGAAGAATGTATTTTCCTTTCTTGGTAGAGCTAGTCAATAGGTAATGATGCAACTTGAGTATAGAGTGATTTCAGTATTTGTCTTAAAAGTACTGAAGTAAGGAATTGATAGAGGTACACCCTCAAAATACTATGATCGATCTGAAGAAAGTTGCTTGTGACTGGTTCCTTTTTGAGGGTGAACGATGAGATTTTTGGAAAGAAAAAGGCAGAAGCAGAGAAGTACAGGAAGACAGTGAAGATGCACCGATTAAGATATAATTGAGTCATTCTGGATAATAATGCATAATTAGATTGTGAAGATTAAGAAAATCTTCCCTAAAAACAAGGAAGGAGTCTCCTACATATCTCTGAGTTTTTAATTCAATTTATTTTTGGATACTTGCATTTTTTATGCTTTTGCTTCATGAATGATTTATTTCCCCATCTGATAATTTTTTACTGTTATGGTCTGAAGTTTTGTTTTAAAACCCAGGAATTGGAGTATAGGAGATATATAAAGGAACTTTAGATCAATTATTTACATAGACGTGAATTAGGTTTTTTGGAGGAAGACTTAGGAGGAATGGGTGATGGAGCTTGATATGTGATGAGACTGAGGGATGCTAGGTGCTTTGGGGAAGGTTAAAGAGGGGCAGAGGTAGAGAGCAGTGGCGTCCTTTTTAGGAAGGTGTATATCAAGTCAAAAAGCCTGAATTTCAGAACAGGACCACTGGCAGGTTTGGTGAATCATGTGGTCCTTCCTTTAAAGATGGGGAGAATAATTCTTATTCAAAGACTTCTCACATAAGAAAGCAAAACTTCATTTATTTCTCCCTGAAGACTTTTATTTTTCTTTTAAACCACGGTTTATGTCTTTGCTAGTTAACTGGAAATTTTATAGAAAAATGTCAATCCGTTTCAATTGTTCACAAAACCAGGAGTCTGCCTGGCTTCCTGCCTGTTCATGTCTCCAAGGGTAGCCTGCCTTTGAACCAAGAGCTCAAGTGCTATCAGGCTGAGATAACGCTGCAGCCCTCCCGCACAGATGGCATACGACACCATGAACACAGTAAGCCCATGGGGTCCTGAGTGCCTGGCTGTGTGCTCAGGAGCCCCCAGTCACCCAGGAACCTTGTCTGCAGTGGGGCTCTCCAGGTCTCCATCCCATGTGGGGCAGGAAGAATAACTGGTCCACCTTTGCTTTTCTGTTCTGATCCCAGAATCAGAATTCTTTTTTTCCCCCCCTGAAATTTTAGGAATTCTTCATTTGGGTAAGACTATGCCATAGTGTGCTCGTATTTTATTTTTGTGATGAATGTTGAGCAAGCTGCCTGATGAAAAGGTCTGTTGAAGCTAAGTTAAACCCTAAATCCACCAGAAAATAGGAGCTCAGGCTGTTGCTGCTGTACCTCCTTCTTGCCTATCTCTGGCACAACTGCTGCACCTGGGTTGGTGCAGAAGATTGATGTAAAGCCGTATGGTTCTGCATCAGCTGAATTATTCACCTGCTGTATGTGTGTCTTGTGCTTTCTCAAGGGTGCAGTTGTTTCAGTTCTTATTGCTAACCCATTTTGGTAGGGATACTTAGTGCACTTTGGGAAATTAGTATTTTGGTCTGCAGATCCTCCTCACTTCATGGCTTTTCTGATGAATTACAGCTGCAGCATCTGCTAATGCAGCACCAGTCATGGGACACTACTGGGGCACACACCGATTTTTATGCTTGAGCAGAAGACACAACCTCTGTACCACCACTCTTTTATATTATTTTATAATATCTCTATCTCACAGAAACACATGTTCAGCTTTTTGAATATACCCTCCCATTGTGCATCTCCCTCCTGTTCCCATCTGCAAGTCAAGGCAGATCTGCATCTGAATCTGGCAGATTTCAGCATACTTTGTTTGGGGAAGTGCTCAGCCCTCGCATATCCCATTGACACATCTCCAGAAAGTCCAGTACCTAACAGAACTTGTTCATCCTGGAATTTTTTTCATTACATGGTAGAAGAGATTCAGTAACAGCATGACCATCGCTGTCCCTCTGCAGAAGCTCAGTGCATACTCTTATCACTGAGACCCATGTAAGATTCCTGTTAAATCCTTTTGCTTTACTCTGAGGAAATGATCGCGGCAGCCTTATAGTCCTCTGAATGGGCATATTTCTGCTCTATAGCAAAACATCCAGCTGAAGAGTAACCGCAGTTTTGCAAGCCTCTCTCTCTAGTTGAAAATAGCATTATACAGAGGTGCCACTCCCAGGACGTTCCTCACTAAAGAGAGGAAACTACTTTTAAAATTACTGAAAGGGTACTTGTATGGTTTTCTTTTTTGCCTAAGCTATCCAGGCCTGGCTACAGAATATTTGTATATGTACTCTCAATTCGCACAGAATGTTTTCCGTTAACATATTTGTGGTATAATCACTTTTCACCAGTAAATTTGATAGGCATGTTTTCACATTGGCCTTCTCTTTTAAGCCAGGAATGGCAATGTCTTATATCCAAGTGTTTGAATAAAAAAGCTGAAATGAATTTTCAGGTCTTCTGATCTTTGCTGGTCATTGTTCTTCTTTGTGTTTTTAATATTTGAGGTGAATAGCCAGTGCAGTAGTACTTTTTCATTGATAGGTTTGCTAATTGATATAACATATCTAAAAACCACCTGACCACCAGACTAGCAGCACTGGGACAGGGGAGAACTTTTCTCTTGTCATGAAGGTAAAAGAATATCAGCTACAATCACTGGCAGTATCAACAAAACAGAATTGTTGAGTCCAATTAAGATGCAAATCCTGTAAATGCATAGATATTTGCTGAGCTGAACACATGAGCTGGCCCATCAAAAATTTCAGCTTGCATCTAAGTGTATACAGGGTCAGGATGAAAGTGTAGGTATGTGGAAATACCCACACGGCTGATGTTTACAGCTCAGCAGAAAACACTATTACCCCTGAGAATTACTTTGGTTGTTTTGGTGGCCATCTGCTGTCTCACTTCTCTGAATAACTGCTCCCCTTGCTGCGGTATCTTCTGACCACATTCAAATAGGTGAAATGGTTTGAGTCTTTCTACACTGTACTCTCCCACCTGTGATCAATGCATTCTCTGTACTAATGATCTGGAATTTCTCAGGCAAGGGGAGAAGGCTTCAACATCGCAAGAACCTGCCAAGCATAATAATCTGTGTAATATTAGTGAAACTGGAGCTATTCTTGTTCAAATGCTTTATATAATTGGTTTCTGCAAACAGAAAATAACCATATCATCTTAAATTAACAGAAATTTAATATTAGTGATTCAGCAGTATGTCAGAAGTCATACCAAGCTTAATATACCAGTAGCTAAAACATATTGCTATTACATGTTACGTACATCAATGTATTTCCACATACAATTCCTTCCACTACTGTTAAAACCACCTCTCTTTTCAACCCCTACTATGGGAACAGATGTTCCACTCGGAGTAGCAGTGAGCTTGTGGGAGAGAGCCTGGAGTGCAGGAAGTGTGTGTAGGAACAGGATCTCCAAGATGAACGCTGATTTTCCATTCTTTTTGAAGAATATTTTGCTCCCCATACCTGAAGCAGATTGATGGTTTTCAATGTAGAAATCAGTCTTAGTCTAGTATTTAAGTAAGTCATACATGATATGGTCAAATAAATTGAATGTGACTTATACAGGGTATATTTGCATGTTTGCTAAACATGTTGATGAGACTGCATTTGACACATGACCCAAGGTTGCATATATTCCTTGTCATGATGTTAAATTCTTTTTCATAGTCTTTAAAAATATGTAAAGATTCTCCAGCTTAAACTCTGGTCTCACCAAATTGAATTTCCTTAATCTGGAAATAGCACTATTACAGAGAGGCTTCTGTTCATAACCTGTATGTCACTTAGGTCCACCCAATCCATAATCTTGGTGCTGGTTCATATGGCTTACATTGGCGAGTTCTGTTCATTTTGCAGCAACTCAGTGTTCGAACCTAGAGCTTGTTTGGAAATTTCTGATTAAAAAATAAAAAGGGTTTATGCAAATATGTAATTGATTACCAGTGAGGCAAATGACATCAGAAAGTCTTTGCTGAACTACGGCTTGAGTCAACTTGCTGTCTGGATGCATAGTGATTTTTGTGATCCGAATCAGAATAGCCATGACATTCCAGCCTTATCACACTGTTCATGAAATAGCTTCCTTAAAAGACTATTAATAATCTCCTCTGCTAAAGATGTCTTGCCTACTGTAGCTTGCTTACTCATGCTCTGCTTTACTGAAGTCATGAACACATACTTCCTGAAACAGCTGCCACCCTTCCTAAAACTCTTGGTTTCCAGACCCTGCCCTAATGACTGTCCGTATATTTTTATCTTAAGTAGGCATTGGGCAGGAACTAGAATTCACTTTTTTTTCCCCTCCTCTTTAGTGAGTGCTCTTCCCCTTAGGTTATATGGTCATGCTCTTGCCTGCTTTCTCCCTGCAGCCCAAAGAAACTCCATTGTTTTATTTAATGTGAAATTTCGTTGATGTTCTGGGGCTGGTAAATCTACTCTGTAGTCTCAGCTGAGACAGTGAGATCAGTTCTTCCACTAATGAGAAGAATTGATCCTGTATCTCTGACAGCTTTAAGCAGTGTTCAGAGGTCTTGGATGAAGAGCATGGGCATCACAGCTGCACCTAGCTAGTATGGGAGTGACATGCTAGGTGTGACCAGAGGATGCTTACCGCAGACAAGGCAGAAGAGCTTCTGGTGTACAGATCCTGAAAGAATTTAGGACTGACAGCAGGGAGCTGCTTGGTGTTGCTGACTCTTACAGACTTCTTGAAGCCCACCATTGTCATTTGAGGACTTTAATACTGAATTGCAGAAAGAGGCTAAAAGCTCTAGGCAGACACTTTCTGTGTGAGGAGGTGAGAAGTGAGAGACCAGGCTGAGAATCACACCCCTGGAGTCAGGCCCTGTAAATGAAAGGGAAACAGGATTTTGGTGCTTAATCCTTTTTTTTGGATCCAGTTCTCAGCTCACATTGCAGAACCAAAATAGGAGAGGTGGTTTTCAGATTAATATATCTTAAGTAAAAGCTTTTTTGCAATTTACTTCATGTCTGCATTTCGAACTCTGCTCCTTTTGGAAATCTTGCACTGATTTATAATCAATATAATTCAGAAATTGTAAATTCTGACTTGGGCACACTTTTCTGGTATACCAGTGCTTATAGAAATATAATTCATTCCTGTGAATAAGCTTGAGAAGGAGTGAGTGGTTTTGAAAACCTGACTGCAATAGCAGTCAATTTTTCAATGCCAAATACTGGGAGTGGGAAAACAAGTCCCTAAGTCTATCTGAGCTTCTACATCACGACCTTCTTAACACCTCCCACCCTTTAATTTCCTCTCCTTACTTGACCACTTTTTTCACTTTATATGAGCTTTACCATGTAGCCACAGGATTGTTTTTTTTAAATAATTTTTGGAGTTGAGCAGACCCTTCAAGAATTTCTGATAAGCTCCTTAAATTTAATAAATATATGCTAAGGAGGGAATAGTTATGAGTTTCCTCTATAAATATAAAGCAAACGTTGGATTAATTTAATAATTCTTGCAAGTTACTCATGAAGGCGGTAGGTGTTTGACTTGGCCTGAACCAGCCACTGCAAAGGTGTTATACTGCCAACTGAAGGGGTTTTATCCACAGAGCCAAAAAGATACTTGGTGAGTATGTAATTGTCAACTGTTACACCTACAGCAGCTGCTCCTGTTGCTTTTCAAATAGTGGTGAATCTTTGGCTAACATCTCTACAAAGTATGCATTTGGGGATTTTCTACAGATCTCACTCTTTTAGGCAGAAAATACAGGTTGCACTACAAATACATGAGGTTTAGAGAATTACAGTGTTATATCTTAAGACATGAGCATTGTAAACCTAACCAACAGGGTTTAGTAAGGTTTAGTTTCTGTGGACTCCTGTTGTCCTGTTTTGTGGTTGTGGGAGTAGGATATTTGTGTAGGTGCAATCGTGTGTTAAATATTCTTTCATATGATAAATATTTAACTGCCAAAACAGTATTAGCAAAGTGAAGATCAAAGTTACTTGTTTAATGTAAGCTGTAAGATGCTTTTCCTCTTTTTTTCTTTGAGATTTTTTTCTTACACTGCTTCTTCCCCTTTTTCTAGTTGTCTTGCTGTTCTGTATATTTTTATATATAGCACCTTCTTCTTCAGATGAGCTTGTGTTTGTGTTTCAGGTCTTTTGATGAGAAATTTCTGTGTTGCCATTGCTCTCTTTTTAAAGAAGGCATTTAACTTGTTGGCTGCAAACTGTCTTATTGTTAGAAAGGTACATGGATATTAATAAAAATTACTCTGTTCCAAAAGCTTGGATATAGGAATCAACTGTGGTGACGCTGTTCTCGTATCCTGTATTCTGTAGACTTCTTATTGTATCTTCTTTTAGAAGGTTGCTGTGTGTCTTCATACAGTCATACTAAGAAGTGTATGTTTCTTAGTAGACTGCTTAGTAAGGAAACAAGATTTAGTCAGCTGACTGACAGTTGCTCTGTTACCCCTGAAAAAATGTACCAAATCTGGTCAGACAAGCCAGAAAGAGCAAATAATCTTTTCCCTGCTCTTCTCTGTTGGAGGCTTCCTATTTTAAAAACCTCTGAACTGGCTTAAGAAACACTGTGTGCCTGTGTTTAAAAAACTCTCTTTGCATCAAGAAATCCAAAGCCTGCCATTGTTTCACCCATCTTCCCAAGGGAAACTCAGAGAAAATAATTAGATGTAAGGAACTTTTTGTGTATTTTGTTGTCCAGCATCTGATGAGAGAATTTTGCAAGGAAAGGTGCTGCGTCTCTTCTGACCTCCAGCCTCTGTTTTCACTCTAACAGCCTTTTTACATGTCTGCCTGTGAGTTTTGAGTCAGATGCAAAACTGTAGCACTGCACAAGGCAGGCATCCGTGATTCGTGTGAGTGTGCAGTAGATGGCAATTTGCATGAGTTCCTAGGATCACACAGCAGGTCTGTCTACTGTCATGTGTCTGTCAGTGTTTTCTAGTGTGCCATTTTAATCTGCATTCTCTCTTTAAAGAGCTACTGCTCTGAAATGAATGGGAAGGTGCCACAAGGGAGTGAGAAGTTACTGACCGTTAACAACTGGTCTAGTCTCTCTTCTTGTCTGGGACCTATTAGCACATCTGCAGGGAAATAGCAGTTACATGTGACCCATTTTCTACATTCATCAAAGGGAAAACAAAGGACGATGCCATTAGAAATGCACCGTGACACCCAAATGGGCAAAACGAGCCAAAATTCTGTCCTGCCCCTCTGTCCTTTTAACTCTGTGTTGCTCCACCTCAGACATCCAGCTTCCCATTACTTAAGTCTGTGAAAGCCTCTTCCTGCCTTTATTGTTTTGCCAGTTGCTGCCTTCAGTTTACGGCACTGATAAGTACTTCCCAAGCTGTAAATGTGCAGTCGAGATATTTCTGAAGCCGGCCCATGTTTTGATTCTAGTCACGGGAGGAAAGGTCAGCAGCAAAACTGCTCTCGCTGCACAGGGAGGCCACTTCTCACACCAGGATAGGAATAGGTTCTGGATTCGTGGGGAGAAATGTGAGGTAATGTATGGGATAATAGGGACAAAGAGGGAAAAATAAACATGCGCTGGTCTAGTCTCAGTAAAGGCATACAATGTAACCAGCCAAGAATGTATGCTGATAAGGTGTGTTTTTCCCTGAGTTGACCTATGTGTCTAGGTTAACAAACCACACTTATTCATGAAAGACTGTGAAGAGCTGTATGCAAGTCAGTGAATAATAAGGTAATTGCCAAGAGTTTATCTTAACGCTTACAGGCAGGAGTATAACTTGTAAAAGGTATTGACAGTGTATTGATTCAGTTTCTGAAAAAAGATTGGATTAAAGGAGTATGTGAACTCTTATTGCTGTTAGCTGTCTTCTCCCAATGGGTTGTGCTTTGGTGGTGTTGATCTCTAACATGACTGAAGGGCAAAGATTCTCAGAAGACCTGTGTCCCCTGGTGTCATACACTTTAATCAAATGTCTCATGTTTGTAATTGTATTTTTGCTTTACCAGCAATAGCAAAACAATTTTTGTGACAGATCTACTGAGAAGTGTGGCTGAAAGTTTTCCTCCTTTTGAAGACAAACTAGAATCTTCCTTTAGCTTTTCCTTTGCACCTGATGCATTCTGGGCAATTGTACTACCTTGACCCCTGTAAAGTGAAAGTCAGATCTCATCATCATAGTACATGGAAGAATTCAAGCACGTATGTTCAGATTTTGCTGCCATTTATTAGCCGGAGTTACAGTTACAGCCACAAATGCTTACACAGTAAATTGAGGAAACGTATCTAGAAGTGGATAGGAAAAAGGTGAAGTGTGGTAGACAACTAGTTCCATAAAACACTAGAATTGCAATTGAGAATGAAACCTTTGTTGTTTTTACAAATCTAGTTATGAAGTTATCCATTATTCTAGGGGGTTTGAAAGTGAGGAAACCTGGATTTTTTTCTGTTGCCTCATAAATTATCTTGGTTATATTTCACAGAAAGGAATAAGAATGCTAAACCAAATGCTGCCTAAGCAGCTCAAGCCTTAATTAAGTGACTTTCTGATTAGTGAAAATATTTGATCATGTGACTGTCCATTAGCATTTCTCATTATATCTGTAAGCTTCTCTTTTATGTTAAGTTGGTATGTATTGTCCGCCATATGCTTATTTATGTACTTTTACAAGGTATTATATGGCTCTGAACTAAGAGTTTGATAGTGCGTATGAACGGATCCATATGTCCACTTCATTCCTTACCTATGGTACTACTCATTTAACGTTTGTTCTTTTAGAAGAGTAGATGTCTAGGCCTCTATATTTAATATAGTAATACCTTTCTTTGTTAATTGGCTGACCTGTGATGACTTGAAAGTACGTATTTAGCCCAGTGGACTTGTCTCTCAAAGTTAAGCATAATGAAATAACTTATCAACAGGCCACAGCTGAGCCCATTAGCTGAGCTGGTGGCACCTCTGTGAAAACATGTTTAAGAAAAGGCACTGAGGGGCAGGGAACACAGAGAAAACAAGGTAGTGGGAATAACAGAGGGAATAACAAGGTCAGAGGACTAGGAGGTGCTCTGTGATGGAGCAAGTACTTGCCTGAAGGGACTGTGGCCTGTGGATAAGCCCATGACAGAGCAAGTACACCTCTGGAGGGACTATGGCCCATGGAGGACTCATGCTGGAGCCCAGGACAAAAGTGAGAAGAAGGAGCAGCAGAGAGAATCCATGAGTTTTCTTGCTCCTGTTCCTCCTATTTTCTCCCACACTGTACTGCAGTGGGTGGGGATTGAGTGAGTGGCTGTGTAGATGCTTTGCTGCTAGCTGGGGCCAAACCACCAGAGGGATCACACTGGTTTAAGGCAGGTGAATGAAATGGAGTAGGTGAAACTATCCCATGGAGTCTGTAGAGCTGTGGAGCCACTAATATCCGCTGTGCAGTGTCTCTTGTTAATATGAGGTTTGGCTTTAGCTTCCCACTGACAGTGTACACTTAGCCATCCCTCTCATCCTCGCTTTTGAGACATGAACATCCCACTCTGTTTATTGTCTTTTGAAGTTCTCCTTTGATCCAGAAAAAGAGTGAATCAAAGTAATAGGGTGCAGACAGTAACTGAGGTTTATTGCATAACTGCTGTCTGAAGGTGTGTAGCAGAAATGAATGAGTGCTAGTGAGTCACATTGGGTGAGCCCAAGACTCTTGCATTTCATTTTAATTCCTCTCCTCCTGCAGTAAAGCTTGTAACTTGCGTTCATGGAGACGTACCACAATCTCTCACTTGTTCCATGTCCTTACTCTATATGACAAACGTCATCAGTAAGCCAGATGTGCCATCCTGCAGCCAGCTGCATGTGATGGTTGAGGTCATGGACAGGGACAGAAGCAGTGGCATGAGACTGTCTGACAGCCCAGCTTCACTGCCCTTTCCTGGCTAGCACAGCTTCGGCACATGTCAGTCACTGGACAAATGTGACAACATATGTCACTTGTTCAAAGTTTTCTAGAGATTGACTTGTGTGCACTGTAATAAATAAACTGGTACTGACCACCTACAAGAAATATTTAACTGCTTGGAGGGGGAAAATCTTCAGGAATCATGCATTAAGCATCCTGTTGACTTGAGCCCAAACAGATGTCTCGATTGCACCTGTGTGGGTAAAGGTGCAACTGTTATGTGTCCCAGCTGGGATTCTTAATATGGTAATTACACTATTATGTGTGGGGACTATTCACAGAAAAGGGCCTTGTTGTGAGAGCCTCCACTATATCTACAGGGTAGCAGATGAGCTCTGGCCTGAAGAGCTTGCCCTGGACTTGAGCAAGACAGGATAAAGGTGTAACAAGGGAAGTTAGCCTTAAACCTTCTCATGAGACTCTTGGATTTTTCTCAGCTGCTTTTTCTGTGTGCTGCTACTGATTCAGTTTCCCCATTCAGCTGCTCACATTTAGCACTCTTTCTCCAGCAGCCAGGTGGAAGCTGTTTAGTGCAAGCCTTCACTGATGTGTTGTGTAGGTTTGGAGGAGGGGGAGATGAGGGGAGCTCTAGTCTGGCTTACTTAAACTCCCAAGAATGTCCTAATCTTGTAAAGAATATGAGTCTCCTGTGTGCAGGCCTCTGGAAAGTTTATAGATAAACTGAGACCCATAGAGGTGCCTCTGTGCCAAAGGTGAGCTGTTTGCGTGTGGCTCTATTTATTGTCCCTAAGTAGGAGGAAAATAGCCAACTTTTAATTAATGGGGAAACTGCTACATGTATGTTTATTTTGGCTTGGCTACAAAGCTGTTTAAATTTCATTTAGCTAAATAAATATTTCTCTGTATGTCAAATTTAAGCCTATTTAAACCCAACTTATTGGTTTAGCTGTAACCAATACAACTTGCTTAAAATCCACGTGAAAATACCCACACAGGGATTTGTGCTGGCTTGATAATTCAATATTAGTTAAACTGCTGGAGCTTGTAGGTGTGGACCTCCCCTTAGTAGCCTCCAGCAGTAAAAGTGATGTCTTTTGGTTTTCCTAATGACGGTAGCCAACATTTAAAACTTGACTGTATGCTGCCCACTCTGTTCACACCATTTGGTGCTTTTGCATAAGACCACAAGTTTACTGGCAGGGTATCCTGTTTCTTTTAAAAACTAACTTGTTACACCTGACCACATCTGTTTCAGGACCTCACCGCCTACACACTTGTTTTAAATACATCTATCAAGACAGTCCACAATAGCGCTATCTCAAGAATTCCAAAATGTTGAACACAAAACACAATTACACTGCATGAGAGTGCTAAGGAAAGCCATCTGCTCAAAGTAACTGTGTGAATGTGGTGGTCAGGGTGACAGCAAAACTTGGAAGACACTCTGCATCTCATGGTTCAGTCCATCAGGGACTTCTAACCCCTGGGCACATCACTGCAGATGGTTCTGCCTTCCCCCTAAGTAGGAAGTGCACATATCCAGCTGCACCTTTGGTGATCAATGTTTTCATAGTAACCAGTTATTTCATAGTTTTTCATTCATGTATTATATACATCCATTTATTATATACATCTATTATACATTTTTATATATACATATTATTGCACATAGTCATTATATACATATATTATTACATATATGATTTTTTTTGTGCTTCTCATGTACTGAGCCATTTACTATCAAAGTATAATTTATTTAATTTATGTAGAAAAAAATTTATGGTTTTATTTTACTCATCTATCTCTGGAGGTGTTGGTGGTGTTGGGTACCATTGTGGCATGAGACATACAAGACATTTATTGCTCTAGCAGAAGAGCAGTGCTTAATCACACAAATAATAATGTAATGGTTATGGTTGTTGGGATCTGCGGTCAAGACAGTGATAGCAGGTTTTGGTTCAGCTGTGGATATGTGGCTTAGCCCCAGTCAACCAGTTCTTCCTCCAGTGGAAATGTTTTATTCTTCTTTTAGAAACATTATAAGAATAAAAGCCCTTTAGTGGCCAGATAGGCTGTTTTGGAGTATGGTACTGACTCTAGGTATCTACTGGTTAAGTAGTTGTCATGTAATTAAAAAACATCCTGCAATTTTAAAGGATCTGCTCCTGAAAAAAAAACAACCCAACTAAGTCAGATGAGGTTGGAAGACCTAGATAGCTGGCTCTGTGAAAAATCAAGCCAGTAACTTAGAGAAGGATTTGGGGATCGTTAAAAAGGACAAACATGCCCAAAGTGGGATTCTAGCAAAAGTTAGGTGCCAAAGTACAAAGTTGTGATCTTGAAAAACACTGCTCAGCTGCTGGCTAACTCTCAAAGCAAGTAAACCAAGCAAATGCTCTACTTTGTTTTTATCCTTTTAAATACATAAACAGTCTTGAGAAGAAAGACTGAACCCAGAGTGACCCTTGCTCACGTGTGGCCAGACCAGCAGTTAGAGAGGCACATGTCATCCGATATTCTCTCTCTGGTCCACTTCAGACAACTTCAGTTTTTGTGCAATGGGGCAGCTCTAGCAGGAAGGGATGAGGCTGCCCAGCCTAGCCCCAGACCTAACTGTTAAGATGCCTTCTGCTACAGTGCCAAGCATGGGTTCAAAGCCAAGAACTGCTTTGAACCTACCTTTCCCTGTTTCTTAGGTGAGTGCTCTGGCTGCTTACTGTTGTGTGAAAGAAGTCGTTTTCCCTCAGTTTGTTAGGAGCTCTGCTTGATTCCTGGAAAAACAGATGTAGGTTCTTTCAAGAGGGCATTCTGCACCACCAAACTCGAAGAGAGGGAAGTACTTTCTTCCAGCTAGGCAAGACTGATGCTTGCACCTCACTGCTCATGTTTCTTGTTGACTGATCTGGGCTGGTTTGCCTCGGCACCTGAGAGCTGATCTAGGCATGGTCAGTTCAGTAGTGTGGACCTAGCCTGAATGAGCAGCATTTTCTCCTCTTTCTGGAAAGTGTGAATTGTGTCAGGATACATCAGCCCTGCCTTTTGCTGAGGAAGGAGCTTGCCTGCCCATGCTATGGGTGTGAGCTGGCTGGCTGAGGTGACACCAGCAGGGCCAGCACAGATGCCACTGCCAGGTGTCACTTGGATGGCTGGTGACTATGTCATCTGCAGGGCTGCAGGCTCACAGGGACCTCGCTCAGTGCACTCTGTGCTTGTAACAGGGGCATCTGGGAGAGGGCCAGGGTGGGTTAATAGAAAGAGTGAAGTATGCCCGTCCTATCAGGACTGAATTTGCAGTACAAGCTGTGACATGGTAGGTTTGGAACACATTATATTTGTGGGTGAATTAAGGCAGGTATATGGTTCCTTAGTGTTTTGCATGACCAACATTAAAAAGTTATGTATGTGCAACAACTGCTAAAAGGAAACTTCTCAAATTCCTTCATTGTTTTTCTTCAAAGACTGTTCTAACTCTACTCCTGGCTTTTTTTTTTCCCCTAGAAAAGTTGCTGGATGTGCTGCTTTGTTGTTTGTCACATTTCAAATATTTGCTAGAGGTCAGGCAGTAATGGAGCTTAGTCACAGGTAGACAATAAAATACTGATTTCTTCTCTTCTTTAAATATAATCTGAAAAATTATTTCTCAAAACTTGTAAAATAATATTTTGTGCATCTTTCAGGTAAATGGATATTTGATAATTAAATGCATAGTAGATGTGTGGTACAATTTAGAAGTGTCTGTGTGTGTGTATGTGTGTGTGTGTGTTCAGCTTTCTGTGAGCTTTCTAGATACTATGGGAAGATTTATTTTTAAAAGCTGTAGAGATTGATCTTAACGTTCTTTGAAAAATCACCTCCTAGTTTAATGTTTGCTTCATTAAACATTTTGTGCTGTTTGTGCCGATTAAGACCATTAGTATTTCTATGAACTGGTAACCTTAGGGGAAAAAATGGTTATGTTTAAAAACATAAAAGCAGGTTATTAACAAAAAGTGACTTATTGAGTGTAAATAAAATGATCTGAACAAAATGTGTGTCATTGTATATCCATGCCCTCATTTACCATCTGCTTTCTGTTTTATGACCCTAGCTATGGATTTATTTTGTGCTAGTGGACAAACAATAGGACAACACTTAAAAACACAAGCTGAAATGCAAGGAAAGCTTATGGCAGTCTTTCTCGTGCTTGGTATCATGTGGGGAAAAAAGAGTGTGTAGAAAAGAAGAGTTGAATTGTAAACATTGCATCTTGATAAGTCTTCCATGTAGTCATAAAACTATGATTTCTTTTACTTTCTTCAGATTTTCCTTGAAGTCCAGCTAAGAATGCAACCAACAATAAAGTGAAAAGGCTGTGCAGCTGAAGAAGCATCCTTCTGCTTGGTGAAAATGTCTCTTATTTTTTGACAACGATTAAAGGACAATGGGGTCAAACACACTTGGGAAGGCCGCCACATTAGATGAGCTTTTAAATGCTTGTATTGAAATGTTTGGTATGCTTTTTCAGTAATTTACTTTGCTGTTCTTGAAATTTATCTTATATTATAACCCCTGTTGTTTTCTGATTTAGCCAGTCTTTCCCTTGGCAAACAACATTTCTGTTCTGTAAAATTTTCCATATTTCATTTTGGCACAGAATCACACAGGCCAGAATTTTGATCATATGCACACCATATTAAATTTTCTTAGTACAGATAATGAACTATGGTGAGTATAGCGGTTTTAAAAATGCTGGCCTACACCAAGAGGAGTGTTTAGTTGAATTATTCAAGGAGTTATTTCTGACATTGATCTTGGTCTTGAGTGGTTACACAGCTGCCTTTCTGGCCAATTGTTTTTTTGAAAGATATTCTGAATCATTATGCAATAATTGGCAAGAATATGTAATCTTTTTACTCTTACTAAAATGTGATGTACCAGGTCTGAGGGAAAGAAGTGATGAAGTAGACCTTGATCCATAACACCATTAATCATGACAAGTGTCACATTGCGGTCAGATGAGTTCATGGATAGGCCTAAATGCTTTGAAATGGAGCCTTAATTCATAAAGCTACATTTAGATTCTCTTGAAATGCAGGACAGCTTTTGATTGGAATGAAGTATTAATTTTTTTCCCTTGTGGAGAGAAACAAGTGTCTAATGGTGAAAGAGATTAAATAATTAAAGGGGTAGATGGATCTTACTACTCACTGTAGTGGATCCCCTTATATCCATTTCTGTAGAACACCATCAAACCTGTTGTTCTAAAACCTAATTACAGTATTAGCAGTGTCCATATATTTGTTATCTGTTAGAAATCATGCCTCTCTTCCTTGTATACACACTCTCTTGACAAATGTAGTCCAGGTGTGGTTCCTGTTTCATGCATGCATATTGTCTACTGTCTTTAAAAAAGTGTCAGACAGAGAATAATCTAAGGTTGCAGATGTTGAGGAACACTGATGGTCAGCCAGCCTGTCAGGGAATAACTCCTTCTGTAGCCACGTCTTTCTGTAGCTCTTTCAGCAGCCACATTGCAAAGACACAAAGCTCTGTAAAGCAGCTGGAGGTGGGACCCTGGGCACAGATGTGAGGTGCCAATGAATTCCTAATTGTTAATATAAAGCTATAATGCTGCAATAAAAAAATATTGGAAGTGTTTGTACATAAATCATCTCCCCACTCTTTTGGTGGACTAATTTTGAATTTGTTCTTGGGATTACTGGCAGTTTCTTTGTATAACATTTAGCATAGTAGTGTACATGCCCCATTTTTTTAGCTATGGCCTGTTATCTTCACTGTTTTCTTCCCTTTAAATACCTAGCACTATAATCTAGCAATAGTTATCATTAAAGGAGCATTTTTATGCTTTGGTTTTGTTTCCTACCTATTTGGTAGATAATCAGCCAACGTTTCCACTTTTGATCCTATCTGTCTGACTAGGCTTGAAAAATAAAAGCTCCTTTCTGTTCATGAATAATGTGGTTAACTCATTGTTTCTCTTTTGCAGATGACAAAGGAAATCAGCGTTCCAGCCATTTGCCAAGAACCTTTCTTTTAATGCACCGGTGGTATCTGCCTTCCACAGAGCTGGCTGGCAAGCTTCTGTCCACATATCCTTTCACAAAGCCTTGCAAATCAACAATACAATGCATATAAAAATGACTACATATAAAATGTGTCAATTAATTAGTTACAAACAAGGTTTAGAGGTTATTTTTTTCAGCCTGAAAGGAAGTCTGTGAGCTGCTTTATGCTACTGCTTGTGGACTTTTTCCGTATGTACAAGCTAACTGAGGCATACTTAGAGTTAACTTTGAATTATATGTGGGCAAGAAAACTTTTCAAATGTATCGCAGTGGGCTGGCTTTTGGCTACTATGATCTTTCAGTGGTAGCTAAACACCTACATGTCATTTATACCTCTTGAAGAATTCAGTAATCGAAAGTATTATATTTGGTTAGCCAGAACTGGCAAGAAACCATTCAGCAGAATATTCAGAATAGTATAATACAGGCATTTTTGCTAGGGCAAAAACAAAAGTGGCAGCCAGGAAATGGTCTGTGTCCCCTAAGATGCTGTGAAAATGAATCAAATATCAGAGCATACTATGGTTATCTCTGGAATAAAAGTTGATACTGATTCAGCTGGTCTAGTATCAGAGTCTTCTGTGGATAAAAACAACGTTACTGACTCAAAGCACACAAAGCTTTCTTTAACTAACATACATATAGAGACGCCAATGGCGAGAACTCCAATGAATTCAGATTAAAAATCTGCTATTTCATGAGGTAAGGATGCTTCTGGTCCTCTAGCATTTTGATTTTATGCTTCTGTGCATACTATCAATGTAATTTCTTTTTTTTAAGATTAAAACTAAACCATGAAAATACAAAGCATTTTTTTTTCACTTGATCTCCAGTTCACAGTGAAGAGTAAATTTCATTGTTTTGAAAACAATTGTTTAAGTTAAGCCATCCAGCCTTTAAGACACTTGACTGCATTGAGCTAAAAAGGTGATTGAAAACTTGTGCTGTGATTTACCTGGTGACTGAGTATGAGACTAGTTCAGTGCCATACAAAGGAGAAACACATTTTGCTTCAAGATATTATCTACTGTGGTAGAGGAAGATTGTCTCTGGGCTGTCAACTTCAGTTCATGCAATCCCTAAATAATTTATGATGACAGGAGTGTGGTAGTGACGCCAAAGCTATTACAGGTCAGGTATATTGTGATCCTTGCACCAGCTGTTTCTGACCTTGTTTCTATGGAAAAGCTCCTATGTGTTAGGCTATGCTTATGTAGGAACGTTTCTCCATAAAAGAGAAAGCATGAATTTTTAAGTTAACATACAACCTGCTTCCCTCAAACAAATGTTTTTTTTCCTCCTTCCCCTGTACTAAGTTACATCAGTATGAAGAAAGGCAAGGGGGTTATTGAAAGCAGGACTGATAAAGCCTTCTCCATGCCCCCTTAAATAACAGAGGAAACATCTCATTTACATGGTTATCATGGTAGATCAAATTCACATTTTTATTTAAAAATCTGAGCAGACTAAGAGTCTCATTTGGACAAGGGATAAGTGCAAGTGTCATTTGGGCGTGTTGGCAGTGTGAGCCAGGACACGTGTGTATGTGTGTTTTGTGTGTGTCACTTGAGGCACCATTTTAATTTATCTTTTCAAAAGAATGCTGTTGTGTTTTGCTGTGGTGAGCTAACCAAAGGAAATTATATTAATAAAGTGGCTTTTGCCACTTCATTGTCACAGATAATCACAACAGCAACAAGTCAGGGTAGTCCACCCTCTCTGCCCAAAGACCAGTGGGTCTGAAATAAATTTTTTTTATTATTTTAAATAAAATGCATGTGCATATATGAATGTTACACACAAATCCCTGGGCATCTCTTAACTACTGTCTGTGGATTTCAGATACTGGATTTTGGAATTTCCTGCTGAATTTAACTTGGATCTTGGGCTGATTCGTTTGACTGAAGAGTTTCGAGAAGTAGCCAGCCAGCTTGGATATGAGAATCACATCCATCTCATTGATATCTCCAGCATGTAAGAATGTTATGAGCCTCAACATTTTTCTCTCTGTCTCTGTAACAAAAGAATTCTAGTTTTGTGCAAAATATAAAAATATTAAGGGCCACTTGATCTTGAGAGAGCAAAAGAGCAGTTACAAAAAGTCTTCTAAATTTGAAGTTACTAAAAATATGAAATTCTAGTCATAGTGTCACAGTAAAGAGAAGATTCTTATATTTATGTAAGTTTTTAATATAAACAGGAAAGGAATAGTTTTCCTGACAAAGCTAGTGCCAATTAAGTGATTAATATTACTTTTTTCCTATAATTTTTTATACAGAATGACAAGTAATACAGCGTCTGGCATATTGTGTAAATCTTGCATTTTGTTAGGGAAGATTTTTGTTCTCTCATCAGTAACCTGTTATTTTTTTCTAATGGCTTTCTGTGTACTTTTCTGTGATTTAACTGCATAATCTTTGGCATTTGTAGTTCTACTGCATCAAAATTATACACTGCTACGTCTTTGACATGCTGAAATGAAGGTTACCTTATAAACATCACCAAACAGGCTCTTGTATCTCACCTGATATTGTAGATTTTCTTCTAAAATATAGCATATGCGTAGTGGTTTTACCTTACCATAGTATCCTGGAAGGACAGCACTACTAATCTCCATGCAGATTGCAAGACTTCCTGCAAGAACACAAGTGAAATTACATGAATATTGTCTCTTAAATCTTCATTTTAAAATCTTGTTAGCAGCCTCTTTCTGCTCTCTACAGTGCTTTACTGTATATGGGTAGGAATTATTCCATTGCTTGCAAACAAATGATTTGCCTTTTTCTCCACCCACTTCTTACTGTTTTGTTAGCTCTTTGACTGACTCTTTCTGCTCTGCTGTTCTGTTATTTCATGGACCTATGGTCTTGCAAAGTAAAAATTAATCCTTGATGTTCTTCAAGTCTTTTTTTTTTCTATATCAGAATCTGATGTGACCTGTTCTTCTTGTATGTCCAAAGCATTTTAAAATTATGGGTTTCTGTATCATAGAAGAGAGTTTATCATGCTTTTCTTCTGGTAGAAACCTACTATTATTTATCATTTGCAGTAGCACCTCTAAAACTCATATCTTCTGTTATGTACCTGAACAGGCCTTACTCTGAGTGTTTGTTATGGCCTGGATGCCACAGATCAGAAAGCTCATAGTCTGCCTCTTGGTAATTTTATACTATTTGTTCAAACTGTGGGCTACACTCACACAGACCCAAGCAGAAATTAGAATTGTGCCTGGTTTTCTGTTGCAGTCCTTCCTATGACTGGATGAGAAGAGTTACACAGAGGAAGAGGATTTCCAAGAAAGGAAAAGCCTGCCTGCTGTTTGACCATCTGGAGCCCATTGAGCTAGCTGAACATCTGACTTTTCTGGAGCATAAATCTTTTAGGAGAATTTCTGTAAGAAGCCTACAACTTTATCACTTGCAATTATGAGCCTTAAAGAGCGTTTATATGGTTTAACATTTATGACTTTTTTTCTCTCAACTTTTCAGCGCAGTAAATCTTTATAATTCTTCAGATTATGTAGATAAGCATGACTGCACCAGCAGCTCTTTTCTGACTAATGATCTTTTTCTGACTAATACTTTTAGTGACAGAAGTTACTTTTGTGGAGAAATTCTAGGAAAAGTGTACATGAATAAGAGACAAAAATGGATGAAAATAAAAGGAGAAGCTAAAGCAAAACATAAGAGTAACCCAAATGCCAAAAGAAATGCTGATTTATGCAGGCAAATATCCATATGAAAAGGTCACATGATGCCACTGTATCTGGTGGCAAATGGAAGCAGGAAGTTCTCAAGATGACAAGTTCTCTTCAGAAACAAATTAGGCTTTTTTAAAAAATTATTATGAGCATGAAAGAAATAAAACTCCAAAACTAAGAAAAATATATTACTTTTTTGTTTGTTTCAAGAGAGGAAGGAAAAAGAGATCAATGAAGAGCTGAGACCAGTCTAAATAGAATCACTTTTGACGTCATTTAATAATGCTCAAGAGTTTATTACTCTAAACTTCAAATCATGGGAAAACACCCTACCATGATCTGTGCAATGCTGACCTCAAAGGAGGAGGGAGGGACACATGGATGTCTGACTAGACTTAAGATATATTTTCATTCCTTTGAGAATTCCAGAAAGAAAACTCAGACCTGCATGAATTTTCTTTTTTTCTTTGTTGTTTCTATTTTGTGTGTTAATTCTTTGGCTTGAATTTTGCTATCATCTCAGATGTTTTTCTGCAACCAGTTAGAGTTAATTAATCTTGTACTACTTGTTATCTCAAAGCTATATAATTGTAGACGATAATTAGTTTGAATCCTGTCTTTGGTTTTACCTATTTTTTAAAAAATATGGGGGAGAAGAAAGGGCAGTGTTAATTTTAACAGAAAACATTTTAAAGTATCTGAACTCTGAAATACTGTTTATCTGCGACTCTGAGACAAGCATCTGCTGTGTAAGAGTATATGCCATCGTATGGTTTTCTAGCAGGCAATTTTTGGTCACCTAAGACTAAGAAACCTGGGTTGGCTGGCATGGCTAGCGACTTCCTACACAAGTTAAAGTTACGTCATAAGCTTCTGAAAATCTGTCTTTAAGGGACAGCTGAAAAATTTTTTCTGAACATTTAGGAAAATCTAATTCTTGGGATCCGTAGCTCTCCCATGTCCATGAACACAGGGACTGAACAAAAAGGAACAAGATTTATCAGAAGTAGCTCCTTGTGCAACAGATTTTTTTTGACATAAGTGGAAGAAAATGGGTGCGTAGTCAGCTTCTTGGGATGCAGTTCAAGCTCCTGTGAAGAGTGACAGAGCTCCTGTTGATTGCAGTGGGACCAAGATTTTCCTCTTGGATGGAGTTGGTTGGGGTACTGAAATGGGATGAAAGCTCTTATTTATATGCTTCTTGCCTGAGACTGGATAATTTCTATAGATCAGCATGCCATAAGGATGTCAACTGAAACTACACAGTATGAAATGTTGCAAGTGTTGAGTAAATTATGGGAAATATAATGCCATGGAAGTAGTAATCATGCAGGCTCCTGTGTTACCTGACGCACAAACACAAAAGTTTTAAGCTGCCATTTAAGTTTTAAAAAAAAACAAACCAAAAAAACCTGAACAAAACAAAACAACAAACAACTTTTAACAAATAACTGATGTGCAGCAGGGTCTTCTGACCCTGACTCTTGGTCACTTTCTAAACGAAAGGAGCCTTAAAAAGAAAAAAATATCAAAGTTTCAATTTGATTGTTAAGTTGTCCACCATTTTACTGAAAATGCCTTTCCTCTGTTAGTTCACAGACTACCAAAGCTATGTGATCCATGGCTGCTTGGAGAACAATCCTACTTTGGAGAGATCTATTGCTTTATTTAATGGTATCTCCAAATGGGTCCAGCTCATGGTTCTCAGCAAACCAACACCTCAGCAAAGGGCAGAAGTAATCACAAAGTTTATCAATGTTGCACAGGTAAGTCTCGCATATGAGTTTTCTTCTTCCTGTATAAAGCAACAATATAAATAGAGATTGCAGTAAATAAGTGAACTGGATGCTCTTTGTGCTGTTTCCTCAGTGAACAGCCTGTTCAACATCACTGCAGGTTATTTGTTCAGGTGTGATACGTCTGCATTTTTTTACTAGCAGACATAATTAGAAAATAATTTTTCTATTTTGTATTCTAGTTGACAACTGACACTTTTCTTCTTCTGCAGAAGCTCCTTCACCTCCAGAACTTCAACACGTTGATGGCAGTTGTGGGAGGTCTAAGCCACAGCTCTATTTCTCGCCTGAAAGAAACTCATTGTCATCTATCTTCAGAAGTCACAAAGGTATGGTGGATTCCAGAATATAGACATGTGGAGCAGAACATCACCTTTTTGAGGCCTGATGGGTTCTGCAGTGCAGATGTCTCACCTGCACAATACTTGGATTGTGACGGGGCATCCTAAAAGGCATTTGGTTGCATTCCTCTTGATGGAGAAGTATCAGATCAGGGAGATCCTCTGCTGGATTACCTGTGCCAGAGAGGAAATTAACACTGCCGACACACTGACATGGGTTGTGTTCATTTAAAACGGATTAAGGAAATTCTATGAATGCTTTCTCAGAGACTTGCTTCTCTGGCTCTTTGTAGGACTGGAACGAAATGACAGAGCTGGTCTCTTCCAATGGAAACTACTGCAACTACCGCAAGGCTTTTGCTGACTCTGTTGGCTTCAAAATTCCTATTTTAGGAGTTCATTTGAAAGACTTGATTGCTGTCCATGTCATTTTTCCTGACTGGATAGATGAGAACAAAGTAAACATAGTGAAAATGCAGCAACTTTCCATCACCTTGAGCGAACTGGTTTCCCTGCAAACTGCCTCTCATCATTTAGAGCCTAACATGGATTTAATTAACCTGCTAACCGTAAGTATTCAGCAAGTTTCAATTCACTTCTGTTATTAAAATGTTGAATGTCAGTATCCACAGAGGTAGAATGGAGTATCTACAGTGGTAAGTGCACATTATTATCCAAGTTTTGTTAAAGAAAAGGGAAAGAATACAAAACAGAAACAAGTTCACATGAGGTGTGATAAATAAAGAGAGTTTCACTTCTGTAGTATGTGATGGGTAGAAGCAGAAACAGAATTGTTATAAATTTTTTTTAAGGATGACAGAAAGAGGGCTGTGTTTGTGTTAGGAGAAGTAAAAACTAAGTTCTGACTACTTAGAATTGAGGCTTATGTCTCCTGTGCAAAGATTGGGTGATGTGTAGACATGGACACAAGTGAAATTCCAATGTGGCCATCACTCTGTGCTTGGTCCCCTCTGCTTTGTGTGTGACACAGTACTTATCTAGTACATAAAAATGCTTTTGAATGGTGTTAAAGAGCCCTTGCAACTCCTGCTCTTTCCCCTCCCCTTACTCCTTGGCAGTGGCTACATTTGGGAAAGTGTAAAACTTGCACACACAAATTGCAGATAAAAGATATGAATGTCCCATTTCAAACCAAAGGAAAGTGAGATTTCAAAAAGATTGAATAAAACTTTTTTTTTTAAAAAAAGCTGCAACTGACAATGCTAGAAGGAGTTCATTTTCAGTCCCTTTTTTAATACGTAGGCAATGACTGTCATTCTAATAAACACTGCACTTTAATTCAAAACATAACTGAAGCGTGGAGCTTGAACCATCAGGCCAAATCCTGTTTCTATTGAAATTCAGTCATTTTAGCACTGATCTTAACTGCAGCAGTGTTTGACCCAACACCACAGTTTGTTCAGGTCACAGGCAAAAAACAGTGTCTGGCAATTAAAGCTAGAACCTGTGAAACTTGAAAAAAGACGTGTTGTTTGTTATAAACCAGTTGATGTTGCAAGCAAATAAAAACCACCTACTCACCTGAAAATAGTATGAAATATGTCACGTTGAGTAAAGGATTCTCTTAATATGTAATCATTTTATGCTGTTTCTGTTATTCTTGTTTAATTTTGTCTTTCAGATCACTAATCCAGACTGAAAGAGAATCTCTTTGTTCTTCTTAAATCAATAGAATTCTTTAAAAAATAAACTTAGAAGTAAGCAAAGTCTGTGTGTAACTAGGGCAGACTTCAGAATTTTTCCAGTGTTTATTTTGTTGGATAGCATGAGCTATTTACTCCTTGGGGAGGTGGGAACCAAATTCCAGCTTTTCCTCAGTCAGGTCACAGGCTCATTACCTAGCTCATTTTAGGTAAATAGCTTAACTGGAGGGCTGTTGGGCAGGAGCTTTGGATTTTTTCCTTTTATGCTTTACTTTAAAATGCTCAAAACAGTGCATATCTAGAAATTAAGCAGAGTTTACAGTTTGTGGTACAAACTACAGCCCTGATCAGGTACAGGAGTTTACACTGTGGAGGCTGACAAATACAAGCCTGAGTTAATTACAGAATCGCAGAATGTCTTGGGTTGGAAGGGACCTTAAAGATCATCCAGTTCCACCCTGCCTGCCACAGACAGGGACACCTCCCACCAGACCGGGCTGCTCAAAGCCCTGTCAAACCTGGCCTTGAATGCCTCCAGGGAGGGGGCATCCACAACTTCCCTGGGCAACCTGTGCCAGTGTCTCACCACCCTCGCAGTAAAGAATTGCTTACTAATATCTAATCTAAATCTACTCTCTTCTGGTTTAAAACCATTACCCTTTGTCCTATCACTACATTCCCTGATAAAGAGTCCCCATTTTTCTTGTAGGCCCCCTTTAATACTGGAAGGCTGCTATAAGGTCTCCCTGGAGCCTTCTCTTCTCCAGGCTGAACAACCCCAGCTCTCTCAGCCTGGGCTCATAGGACGGGTGCTCCAGCCCCTTGATCATCTTCATGGCCCTCCTCTGGACTCGCTCCAACAGGTTCGTGTCCTTCTTATGTTAGAGGCCTCAGAGCTGGATGCAGGACTCTAGACTGGGTCCCACGAGAGCAGAGTAGAGGGAGAGAATTGTCTCCTTTGCCCTGCTGGCCACGCTTCTTTTGGTGCAGCCCAGGATGCGGCTGGCCTTCCGGGCTGCAAGCGCATATTGCCAGCTCATGTTGAGTTTTTCATCGACCAACACCCCCAGGTCCTCCTTTTCAGGCCTGCTCTCAATCCATTCTCCACCCAGCCTGTATTTGTGCTTGGGATTGCCCTGACACATATGCAGGACCTTGTACTTGGCCTTGTTGAACTTCATGAGGTTGGCATGGGCACACCTCTCCAGCCTGTCAAGATGCCTCTGGGTGGCATCCTTTCCCTCCAGTTTGAAGCAACCAAGGTGGTATGGGTATATCTTTGGTTTCATTGTAATGAGGAATGGGAAAGTTTGAGGGAATAGGAAAACCTTCTCCTATTGCACTTGGTATGGCGCAATCTGGGAACAAGTCCCAGTTACAGTTAGTGGGGTAGGGAGGAGAAGGGACCGTGTATTGCTCACTGCAACACCCACCTAATTAAAATATTAGACTAAAGACAGGTATTTATTACCTTGTTTTGTTTTAGTAGGGATTGAGAGTTGCTTTCTTA
>NW_010164415.1:24432-45067 GCF_000695765.1 Mesitornis unicolor | reverse complement strand
CTTTCCCTCCCTGCTCATTTCTGAAAGTTCATCGTTTCTTGTAAGCTTGGCTGTGAGTAGGGGGAAGTGGAACCTCAGATTTTAGAGAACTGAGCAATTAGAAACTGAGCCCAAAAGGGGAGAAGTTAGTCAATGTGAAGTGAGACATCAAAGCTGAACTACTGCTGACATTTTCATTAGCTCTTCTCTCTTTTGGCTGACAGCCTGCTTTCCAAGAGGAGCAGAAAGCTTCAATTTTTTCTAAGACCTTTCAGCTTCATTCCCATCATTGTATCAACCTGAGTTTATGTATTTTACCTGTTTTTATGTTTGCTTTCTTTTTAAATATTTTCCTTGTTTTGTTAGTTTATATGGATTTTATTTATGTCTACATAATATTTCATTCAGTATATATCATTGACCAGGAGAAGTAACTGAGTATGTGACAAGTACTTTATCACTTACAATGCTTTGATCTATTAATTCCTAATATAACTGTGTTGATTTTGGTTACAGTGGAGCCGATCTAATTGTAAATAAATAAAGCTGCATGTTGCAATGTTGGTTCCAGACCTGATCATGGGTTAATATCAACTTGTGCTCCTTTTAACCTGTTAGCAAGATTCCATAGTGGTATCTTTCAGTAATGATGGAGACAGCCATGGGTATCCTACATAGACAGCTATAGGTATCCTACAACCTTTTGAGGGTAATTCCATCTTCATAGCAGCCACTGGAAGTGTAGTTGTGAGTCAAGTAGGTTTGATAGCATGGGAGTTTTGATTTAAGATGGTGACTCCTGAAAAGGACAAAAACAAATTTCTACAAAAGGTTCCTGGACCTGAATTTTGGTACATCTCATAATATTACGAATATTCCCTTTTCTTCCAGTATGTAGGTTTTGTTCTTATCCGTACATATAAATACATTACAGTACTTTTTTTTTATGGTGGTCTCTTAAACAGTCATAATGAACTTATATAGTGGGTGAAAAGTTTTTGTCAACCTTTTTGTTAATAAGGAAGTTTTAAATTTTAGGCTGGGGTCAGAGAAAGAGGAGAAGGAAGCTAGGATTGCAGCCCAAAGCTGACAAGGACTGACTAAAAATACTTGACCTTGCTATGTGCAAATGGTCTTTTAGCAGATTTAGCCTCCCTTGCTACCAAAGTCAGCCTCAGTTTTCATAGCCTATAGAAATAATTATTCCATTTATTGTGAGGTCATCCCTCTCTAATGTAAACTGTAAAATTTTTTCTCATCTTTAACTTACTTAGAAAAACTCCCTTTCAAAACTAGTAAATGTGTATAAATGTGTAGAGTGCTTTTTACTTGCGCATGAAACAGCTGACCCAACTGTTTGTTCGCTTCTGCTTTTTTCCCATTAAGCCACTTCTACCCAGGCAGGCTTTCAGTAGGTGTTTTGTTGCAATAAGCAATGTGTAAATGTCTTGGCTGGCCTCCATCCTTGGCAGCATTGCCATTTACACCACACTTAGCAAGTGCTAACAGCCTGGCCTCTGCTTGCTCCACAGGTAAATCACAGGGTGCTGGTTTGCTACTCCAGGAACTTGCACAAAAAGATAAAATGGGTATTTCATGGACTGAGTGGGCAGGTGGGAATTAGCCCTGGTCTTTCTTGCCCTCAGTGGTGGATGGCTATCAAGTCTGGGGGAGCTGATACCTTTCAAGTGTTTTGGAAATGGTGACATCTGAGGAGACTGTGTTAAGAGCCATGAAGTGAAAGCTGGCTTAAAAGCTGGGGCAAGGGCTTGATGGTAAACTTCAGGCCACCTGGTCAAGGTTCTCATGGGCATTTTTCAGGTGCTGTTGTGCATATAGACCTAAAGGGTGAATGGGGAACAAGAGAACTTAAATCTCTCTGACTTCACTGGTAGCTGGTGAATGACCACCATTCTGGAAGATTGGGCACTCTCTTGCCTTAAATGTCTGCACACAAACTTAGAAGTCTGTTCCCCCCCCCCCAATCTTATTGTCACCATAAAAAATCATCTGCTAGCTCACAGAATTGAGAGCTTTGAACAAGTAGCTGAAATAAGCCAGTATTTTGCATGGAAGTTAAAATGCCGCAAAAAGGAAAAAGATTTGTTGTATGGAGAGCAGTGAGACAAATGCCAGGCTTACTGGCATAGGAGACTGCAGAAGTTGATGGAAAGATCCAGTGGTCCAAGTCTTCCCTTGTCATGTGTAAATGATACCGAGTTATATAGGCAAGAGAAGTAAATGTGAGAGGAATAATCGTCTGATGACATTTTCATCGTTAGAAAACTTATATTTGGTAAGGATGCTTAAGGGATCTCCTTACCTGCGGTGCAGTACTTCCACATTGTTTTTATTTCACAACATGAATAAAAGGCTTTGGGGTAAATGTTTCATCACTGTCTGTGGACTGGAAGAGGATCTCAGTCTCTCAACTAGTCTACAGTGTATTTATACTAACTGCATTAGAACTTACTTGGTGCCACCTTTTTTCCCCCCACTATTTTTACATCCTAACAACTTTTTATCTAGCTTGTTCTGAGACTATATGCAAATGACTGGAAAGTCCCAGTCATTTGTACAGTCTAGTGAAGTGAATGAGAAATATCTAAACAATCAAGTTGAAAGTCAGTCTCCCTAACTTATGTTCAGTACATTCCACTTACAAAAGAAAAAAGCCCTGCCCTTCTGATCCCTCCTCCACCCTCCTCATTTCCCTCACCTCCCCCCCCCAGATTGCTTGGAAAAATTGGACAGCAATAAAAGTCAGATTAGAATGGAAACCGCCACTTGCTATAAAGGAAAACTCCGATTACACTTTGTCTGTCAGAGGAAAACTGCAAATAAAATATAAAATGAGAGCTTATACAACTGCATAGTCATCATCATGCTTGTATATTTTTTTGCTGTTATTCGAAACTTCTGTACTAGAAAATACCTTGTCCACTGTGCACTTACATTGTACCTGCTCCAACTGAGTTCTGCTTATTTTACACCACCAAGGAACCTAAGAATACAGTCACTGAATAACTAAGTACATGAATTATATTTGTCACAGCAGTTACTGGATCTACGTTATCTTTAGGACAGGTCCTTACATTCCTCTGTGACAGCAGCATCCCGGCTGGGTCAAGGAACCTGCAGGATGCTCAGGCTTTCATTGGTGCTTGTAACCAAATTACAAAGCGCAAAAATCAGTGCAGTGATACAGCTAGGAAAAATGAATAATGCAATACCCAGACATCTCTAAAGCTGTGTGTTTGCCCTGGGATGTCTGCCTGTCTTGGGAAGGGGCACAACTCCTGTCTTACTCATTGCACAAGATACTGCCTAAAAGAAGGTGGTGCCTAGAGATCGTTCTGCAGTACAGTGTCACTGGTCCTGCTTGTTACTAATTCAGCACTTCAGGTCCTTTAAAAATAACCTTCTGTCACAGTCATTTAGTCAGCAGTAATTCTATCTGCTTGCTGGGAAACATCCTTTTAACTCAATCTTAGCTTAATTGGGGATTTGCAAGGTAGATGATAACTTCAAATAATGTCAATTACTCAAAAGCCATTCAATGTAGGGGTCTGATCCCAGAAAACATGCAATGTTGTTTCCTCTTATTGCAAAACATTAGCCACAGTATTGATTACCTTTTTCCTTCATCACTCCAAGTGACGAGAAATTTACTTTGTCACAACCACTGAGCTTCTAAAGAAAGTGTTGTGCATAAGGGTGGTCTTCAGTGGCAACGTCCCTCTTGGAGAAGGTTGGTGCACAGCCGCTCTCACTCAACGTGTTGGGATGGGGAATGTGACAGCCCTTGAGCACAGTGCCTGCTCAGATCGGTACAGGTGTAAGCAGCAGTGTGTGCTCACCAGCATGAGTAACATGGGTAACATTGGCTCTGTGAAAAGCTGCTTTCCCAGCAGCTGCAAGCAGCTTCGCTTCGTGTATCCTGACACACCAAGTAGCAAAACTTTTTGTTTAGCTTCAGTGGGAGGTTTATCTCTCATTACAAGTCTGTCATATCCCATCCAGTCTAATAATATTACTGTTTTTCCTTCTTTCTTACACATAGCTGTCCCTGGACCTGTATCACACTGAGGATGATATCTACAAGCTCTCGCTGGTGCTGGAACCAAGGAACTCCAAATCTGTAGGTCATCTTCTACTGCGTTTTCACATATTGCTTATTCTGTCTGCATGCAATTGATTACATTTTTAAATGACAGTTAATGAATTTTCTTATTCATATCCACATAAAGCCTTTTAGTGTGCATGCTTGCATAGTAAAAACAGTCACTATTTGTAGGCTTTAGTGCATAATAGGAGCAGTAAATAGTGAAACGTGCTGGACTTCATTGCTAATTACTTTTCAACAAAACCTCTGTAAGTCCTGGAAAAACATAGTTCTACTTTATGTGAAGATATCCTTCATCAGTTTATATCAATTATTTATTGTGTGACCCTTACTTCATCTTCTGGATGCTGGTGCTGTTATAAAAAACGACAGTGAGTTCAAAGATTCATTTTAGGTAATATGCAGAATTGACTGTATCTTGGTCTCTCAAGCACTGTTTAAACACCTCAGAATAGATTTTCGTTTTTTAGTTTGTGCAACTAAAGATAATGTTGCACTGATGCATTTTTTAATTATGCTTTGCAAGTCTGAGGATACAGATAAATCTCCTAATTACTAAATGACTTTTCATCTGAAGTATTACTATCTCTTCTGTTGCCAGAGTTTAGGGACTCCTCTTCCCCCTGAGCATCTCAGCAGCACATTAGCACCCCTATTACCTATCATATCAAGCACGTGATGCTCTCAGGCTGATCCCTCTCAAGTCAGCAGAAAATAAGTGTGGGTGTAAGTGCTTAGCAGCATGTGAGAGCAGAGTCCAGTAGCCTGGGGTGATTCATTGCATTATTTTTTAATGGTTTTGAAATATTCTTAAAAGCAAATAAAGAAGAAAACCTCTTTAATTTCCAAGTATAGAGCTTCTCTGGGTTTTAAGATAGTTTGTCAGTCTTAGAGACCAGTTTGGGGACTATGTATGTGTGCTTTCAATGGGGAATGTTATTGAATATTTCCATAGTCAACACTAACTCAGTTGGAACACCTGGAATTTCATCACCCAGTCTCCAGTCCTTGCTGGATGAGATTTGACCACAACAGTTCCCGTTCATTGCAGTAATTCTGACTCCCTCATCCTTCCATTACTGCCAGCAAAGTTGAATTATTACAGCTCTATGTTGGGGAAGGACCAGTGGGCCACTACTGTAAATGAAGAAAATTACCGTGTTGCTGCTTTGATCTCCAGCCTGTGCTTTAAGAAGGACAAAAGCAATATAAACAGTGCTGTGAACTTCAACAACACCCAGAAATTGTAGGAGACTTCTGCATGATGATCAGTGAATAACCAGTGGCATTGAGCTGTTGTAGCACCCTGATGGGCAGAAAGCTACAGCTGAATCGACACAAGCCAGACTATTTGAAGTTTACTTCTCTTTGACAGACTGCCAAAGCACACAAGATACTCTAGAGGGGAAAGAATCTGTAGAGCTTTTGTATGTGGAAAAATTTGTCAAAGGCAATGTGACAGTGTAGTTATATCATTCCAACTGCTTCTTGATTTATTTATTGTTGTACTGGTACAACTCCCATGCGGGTGCATTGCAGAGGAAGTGCCTCACGCTGCAGCAGTCATTTTTGAGGCAGAAGTGGAGCTGATCAGTTGGCATATGAACCTGGTGTCAATGGGGACTTGAGCAAGGCTTTCATTCTGTTAAACCGGGAAGAGACTCTTCAGACAGTGTAGCAGCCTAAAAAAAATACTGAAGACGGACCGCCAGTTGTAGTATAGCATCTCTTTGTCACACTTTCTTCTTTTTCGTGAGCATTAGTTATCTTCTTGTTGGTACTAGTACAGCTATTGGCTAGAAGGCAACTCTGCCTGGTACAGTTATGCCACTAAAGACACACTTACATTCATTTTGTTGCTTTTGAGTAGAATTTATTTCAATGCCAAAATATGCAGGTGTTTGCATCCACCTGAAAATGCTTTTTCAGTCTATGCTACCATTACCCCTGTGCCAGTGAAACAGGCAGGAGATGCAGGCTGAATCACAAACAGCATGACCAGATACAGTATTTCTGAACATTCAATAAATTCAGCTAGTTAGTCTCTGGACACTGGTTAGTACCTTTCCTCATAGCATGCATTTCAAATATATAAATAAAATTATGGTTGTTCATACAAGTCTATGACTGAAATAGGAGGAACCAACACTTCTCTTTGGCTAGTGGACAGTAACATAAAGTTTTCATTGCAACTTGTCAAAAAACATAAAAATTGAATGAGGCTTCAAATGAAACAGCCCAGAAAAAAGAGAGATGCTCCAGTGGCTTCAGTCTTTTTCTGCTATTGTGCACTCGAGTTAAAAGCTCACTGTGAGGATTTGCTACTCCGGCACCACTCTGATGCTTTGATACTGATGCTTTGAGTCTCTTTAGACTAGGATTTTTTTTTAAATAAGGCGCATTTCAAATTTCTTCTCTAACCATAGCTGTAAGAATACCACAACACTGGCATGTTGCGTGTTATCATGAAACATGTAATCTTTAAAAGACTGCTGCACTTCTGCATATTTTAGAGCAAAACCACTTGCCAGGCTGTTGGTCCATCACTGTGGTGAGATTAATTTTAGGATTCAAACATTCTGTAAATGCTTTTGACATTTAGAGCTGGATGTCCAAGTTCATAGTATTTCTTGTCGATACTGAATTCTGTGGATAGAGGGATTGTTTCTTCCAAAACTTACTTGTGCAGATTTGTGTGATGAGTCAAGAGCCATTGAGGAACTGATAAAGCTGTTCTGGCAATTGAATAAGGAAAAGCCAAATTAATAAAGCAACCCCCTAACACATCTTTCTCTTTTTTTTCTTACCAAACACAGTATGACCTTGTGACCATTTCATCCCAATACCTTATACACAATAGTAACTGTAACATTTTTACATGGCTTAATTATTTCCCTCTCAACTCACACCAATTTAAAGCAAGACACCAGACTCAGATTTCTTGCTCATCAGCTAGTACAGAAACCTTCTGAGGCTGTGGTTTATCTTCCTTCTATTATAAGGCATGCTGAATTTTTTCTCCTTGACACTGGTTCACCTTCTAGGTGTCCAGTGGCAGATGCAGGAGAAGGCCAGTATGCCTTGCAGCATTTTTCATGCTAACTGGTGATTTTTGAAGCCTTACCTGAAACTAAGTTTAAATTTGTCCTATATTTTCTACTTGAACAAGGTGAGCTGCATGCCAGAGCTTCTCCCAAAGCACCATAGTGGTGTGGAGGAAATTGGGTTGCGTGCTCTGTGCATCAAGTGAGCTGTCAGCTACCGTTTTGACAAGACTGAGCTGTTTGCAAAATAAAATAGACTGGCTGGTGTTATCTGCAGAGCAAGTCAAAGGTTAGCTCTGCTGCTCAGGCTGCCTCGATAAATTAAGCTGTGCATCCTGGCACAGCTCAGCTGGAAAGCTGTGGGATTGCTGAGCACAATTCTGCCCTCACATCTGCATCATGGTCTCTTCTTGGTGCCTCACAGAGCACTTAACTTACTCAGGCCATCAGAGCCCCTCACGTGGCTCCTGAGCACGGTTCCTCCAGCTGGGAGCTAGGGCCAAGCTGCATTGTGGTGATAAGTTCCTCGAGGGCTGTATCGGGAAAGAGAAAAGCATGGGTTTGGGCTTACTTATTTCTGGTGCCCACTGTGTCCAGAGACCCCTCTTCCTCCCCACTTTCTCTGAGTCTCATTGCAACACCTTGCCTGACATTGTGCTAAATGCATTTTCACAGCACAGAGACTCCAGTAGTTTGTGGTTGTAGCTCTGATGTACAGCGCTTCTTTTAACAGGAAAATAAACTTTGTCATTCAGACTTGAAAATCTTTGTGTTCTGATCCATCTTTCAGCAGCCTACCTCCCCAACAACCCCTAACAAGCCAGTAGTGCCACTGGAGTGGGCATCTGGAGTGGTACCAAAACCTGACCCTACAGTCATTAACAAGCACATACGAAAGCTGGTGGACGTAAGTATTTCGAAGAATAATTTGGCTGAAGAGAACAATAGCTTTGACGTTGCCATCACTATAATTAATTTCAAGCTTTTCAAGAGATTGTTATGGTTGGGATGAATTTCAGACCCCAATAAAAAAAATGTGTGCTTTTACTGATACTTTCAAAAATATTTATCTTATTCCTGCAGTCAGCGGTGGGATTAGTAAGCGGGTTTCTGGATGCAAAGGAGCAAACTTTCAGGAGCATCCAAAGCCTGGCTGCTGTTCAATAGGTTTGATAAGCAAATATAAATTGAATGAGCAAAGCTGAGTTTTTGCAGCTCTAGCTACCTAGTTTATGTCTGGAAATAAAAATACTCAAAAACAAGGACTCACGCATTACTAGGTCCAGAGAAAGTTTCCGGAGACCCTGTTTCTGGTTTTCAACTTGCTGTCATTTGACTGTCCAGAGCATACCACATGTGGTAAAGGTAGCACTGTCTTGGTATCACTTGAAAATGTAGGCATGAGGTCATGAATAATTATAGTTGGGATCTTCCAGCTTCAGTTTGGAAGGTGACGCATTGGGTAATGCAAACAAACCAAACCCTGCCAGGTTCCTTTGGAGAGACAGAGCCCTGTTGTGCTGGTGTGTGAGGGACTTTCATTGATGTGAGCAGCATGCAGAGGAACCAGGAATGTGTTGTAGATGATGAAGCAAGATTTCCTTCTGCTTCTTACAAATTAATAACTAAGTCTGGGAGGAACTATTAAATTCTGACCTTGTCTGTGTTACAGGACATTAATTTGGGTTATGTTGTTAAGATAATTTAAACAAAGTCTTCAGACTTCAAACATATCTTGTGGTTTACTTTTTGTACGTGCTCTTTTTTTAGCAAAAGTTTCATTTTTCTCTTGATGTGAGATGCCAGAACTGCACGTGCTGTTCCTGTATTGCTTTTGTCAGTACCATATGTGTTGATAAAAATTACTCCACATCCAAAACTCTCTTTGATAGCTTGTTTAAATAGGAAGTCTGTCACAACTCCTTAATCTTTCCAGAATCTGCTGAGTGGGGAGTTGTTCTTGTTCCTGAGGGTGGAGAAGATGCAGTCCCCTATTCCACAATTTCGGCCTGGTTCAGCACGTATGATCTTGAGTTTCACAGGATTAAAACATGGTTTGGGGCTGTTATGGATACAGTTTACCAAGAAGCCCACACCACTCTGTACGACTGTCTTTGTTTTGCCAATCTGTCATTTACTAGCTGCTTCGAGTTGCATTTTAATGTGTTGGTTTGGGGTTTTTTTTTATTACTAGAAGTGTTGAATACTACTTGGGTTTGCATATGGATTCCTTCTTGACGATGTGTTTTTGAGGGCTGCCAGTGATCGGTTTCAGGTCATTTGATAGATGCTTAGAAACTGGCTTCATCACACTCTGGTTAAAAATAAGGACAGTGCAAACACCTTTCAGAGGTTTCAGTATATTCAATTCTTGTCTTTGTCAACCAAATCTTAATCTAATGAGACAGTTTGTGCTTTGATATGATTCTGTCAGATAGTCATGTTGACTTTGACATAAATATTTTTCCCGTCAGTGTCATGTGTAGCTTTAATGCCCCTTAAACATCTCTGCAATCAGTGAGACAATATAGTGATTCCTTAGCAGGTAAGGAGGGCTTCTGTCACTTTATGCAACCTTTTAAGTTTGATGCTATGTCTGTTTTCACTTAGTGGTGATCTGGGTTGGGTTGGTGGGAGGGAGTTGTTGTTAGATACCAAATGGTCCTGATCTGGATATCAAAGCATTAGTGAACAGATCAGACTGAAGCAACGCTGTGGCAGAGCAGACCAGCTAAAAGAGAACTGAAGCCAAGAACATCGGAAGTACTCATGGGAAAGCAGCTCTTGCATTGTTTTTGTTTTAATTCTTTTTTTGTGATTAAAGAACATACTTAATGAAGCAAAGGGAGTATATCACATGGGGCAGAAGTTTAGTGACAATTCCAATAAAGAAGAGAAATAAAGCAAGAATAATTATGTCAAGGTGTGGAGGACCATCACTAGATAAACAGTGAGGCCAATTTTTCTTTAAAAAATAGCCTTTTTTCTCCCCTACAGTCCAATAAATATGCATAGTGATGAACCAAGTAGGAATAAAAGGAATAAAAGAAGGCAGCAGAGCATCATATTAATGTTGAACATTAAGTTACGTGTATTTATAAGGTTGAAGAGCTGGTATAGATTCAGTATAGGCTAGATATTAGGACAATAATTTTTTTTATATATTTTCCCAGTCTGTCTTTAGGAACTACGATCATGACCACGATGGCTATATTTCTCAGAAAGACTTTGAAAGTATAGCTGCCAACTTCCCCTTTTTGGACTCTTTCTGTGTGCTGGACAAAGACCAGTAAGTTTGGAGATTTCTTTGTGTGGTTTTTTTTTTTCTTTTCCTCAATTTAAAAACTCATAAAAACCAAATATTGAAGAACCAGTGTCTCCCAAGCTTCTTGTGTCAGACATCTCACTTGAGGAACCAAAGATCACTGAAGGCTGAATTCTGTTCTCATTTAACTTCATATGCTGTAGTTGGTTCTATAAGCCCACCAAGACTGGAGTCCTGCTTTACCCGGTACTTTAAAAATAATTTCTGTAATAGCTTATCTGCTGGGACTGAGTCAATACCCTTAGAGTACTGTCAAATTACAGTGGAGATGCTGCGTCCAGACCAGGCATCAGACTGAGGAAACAAATAAGTTGTGTACAGGACAGGGGAAATGAGTATATGTAGCAGACAGAGGGTGACAAATATTCCAGGAGGTATATATAATATATATTTCCTAGCCAGTTGAGCTTGATAATTCATGTTTTCCAGAATCTCTTTGCCTGTCAAGGCTGGTGGTCAGCCATGGGCATGACCACTTGGTCTGTGTGAGCAGTAAGTCAAGATTCTTCATTTGGTGGCCTGGTCTGTGCTCTGGTACCATGAACACAGAAACCAAGGTCAGTGTTTGCTGTCTAATGAAGGATAAGAACTACAGAGGCTCTAAGGGGTGGGTGTTTTTTTTTCTGCCAGGACTGTTGCAGCTCTTTCAAAGTATGTCCTTTTATGTGCTGTATGCTTTTTAGAGTGAGAAAATTCTGAATTTTTCAATGACATGAGCAGTGATGGATCTACTCTACCTTTTTTTTTTTCCCCCCCTAACAGAGATGGTCTTATAAGCAAAGAAGAAATGATGGCTTACTTTCTGAGAGCTAAATCACAGTTCCAGTGTAAAATGGGACCAGGGTTTATTCATAACTTTCAGGAGATGACCTATCTTAAACCAACTTTCTGTGAGCACTGTGCAGGATTTGTAAGTATGTTTTTAATAACGGTTTACCTTAAATGATTTTTTTCTTTTTAACCCTTAAATGTAGACAGGGTGAAACTGGCTCCATGCATTCCTAAAGTCTCTTGGTCAAATATCTCATTGCATTCAGAGGCACAAAACATTTACTTATGTTGTAACTGTGCTATCCAGTTTTGTTTTAGTTGTTCCTGAGTACTGGCATTTGTAGGAATTACTGTTGCGGGGGGGTAATAAAATTATGTTAATAAAATTATGTTAGCTAAAGGATATTAGAGACTATATGAATGGCTTTACTGGGTTTATCTTGAGTTCTTTAATTTGGCTTGATTTCCCATGTAAACAAGCTCAATGGAAAATGAGTGTCTGGAACAGAGGATGTAAATGAAGCAAAAGCTGTTCTTTCTCAGGAAATTGCACATGGCAACTTAGCTATGTTCATAATTCTCTAAACGGCCATAACAGCTTTAATCCTTTCTCTACTGAATTAACAGATCTTCTAATTGGGTCAAGAAATCAAAAGTCCTCCTAGCAGTTCTATACAATAAGAATTTTTAAAAATTATTTGTTGGGTTTTTTAAAATTTGTTTTTTCTCTCAGCCATAACTTACCAGATGCCAATTATTAGAGTGCTCTGCATATAGCTGGGAAATTATTGGTTCTGTTGCCTCCTCCAACTTTTCCACTTCAAACCTAGTAAAGAAAAAGGAATTACTATGATTTAAAAGTTACTTTAATGCACACACTCCACTGAAATCAAATGTCCACATCTAGACAGCTAAAGCAGTAAGGGCAGAGGGCCATGTCCTCTGCTTATGTGTGGGCTGCGTTCAGGGTGTAAACTCAGACCATCATCCGTGCTTTCCAGACCAGATCTGCCTCTGTTATCAGCAGCAAAATCTCTAGCTTGTATTATGTGATCTTCTCCACTAAGTAATACTTCTTCATGGTTGAAAGAAACAGTAAGAGCACTTCTAAGTTCAAAAACGTGCCTCCTTTCAGACCATCTCTGATGTCCCTGCTCTTGTGCGTGCTCCTATCTTCCGCTCACCTCTTTTGCAATGAGTTGTTCTTGTTCAGATGCTCAGGGTCCTTATCACAACCACTGATCAAGGCCACGGGGAAGAAGGAATTCCACCTATTTCCACTAGAATTGCAAAAACCTCGGAGGCGATGGGGCCAGTGCTGCTTCAGGAGCATGCTGGTAGACTCCCAAGCTGACAGCTCCAGCAGACTGATGGGGCAGGGGTGGTCACTGCCCTGAGCCCCTTGTTTTGGGCTGCCTGCAGCCTCAGGAAGACGTCACTGCGTTCGTGACATTCAGTTCATGTTTGGAAGGCTTCCATAGCAGAGCAAGGCCCAAGGACTGCCCTGCAATGTCCACTCCACCACATATTTTTGCCTATATCAATTTGCTAATTGGCCATTGTTGCCTTTTTCACGTCTCCCTGATTACATCCAGTGCAGGAATACAAATGAGTAAGAGGTTGTACAGGAAGTGGAAATAAGGTCATTTTTCCTGTCAACTCATGAAGTCATTGGCATTGTCCTGTGGATGAGCTGAGCTGATAGGACAGGAACCAACTGCAAAATCCACTGCGTATTTGTTCTGCATTTCAGCACTGCTCATCCATGGGTGGAAACCTAATTTCAAACTGACACACTGATTCACAGTCAAAATAATGTGCGCTGACAGAGCAGCAGGATGAATTGATCTGACAGTGCAATGCACAGAGTATTCAATAAAATACGTGATTAAAATGGCATGAACATTAAAGGTCAAGCTGAAACCTAATGCTGTTAAGCAGCATGAGACTGATAGGCCCATGGCCAGCCGCAGTTCTGTCCCACAGCTTGAGTTGCAGCGCGTGGCAGGGTAGGCAACCAGCCATCCCGCTGAGCTTTATAATCTGAATTTGCACAGATCCTCTTACCTTGGAGCTGGCTCAGGCCAGCTCTGCAGCAAAGCTGTGTCAGACAGATTCAAAGCTTTAGGTCAGAATTTGTGACATGGCGCTTTGGCTAAGCTTTCACGGCTGTGTGTAACCACAACACTGGTGCCAAATTTGAGTAGGAGGAAGATTCAGAGCTAAGAAGGTGAGGAGAAAGCTCTGCAGTGGGAACAGATTAGAGCTTAAATGAAAGAAATAACAATCCATGACTCTTACAGTGATCCTGGCAAAAAAGACCTGGGAAAAAAAATCCTTGCTGCTCTTCCAGAGGGGTTGGGGACTCCATTGTCACTGTCTGACCACAGCAACTGCATTCACTGTGCATATATACAGCGTTAGCAGGAAAAAACAAGCAACAGGCTTTCCATGGACCCTTCTTCTACTGTTGTCTCTTCTGTTCATTTATCTACCATTCTTCCACCTTGCCTAATCTATTTCGCTTTCTCCAAGGCCCATTTTTCCTTTTGTGCAGTGTGTGGGACTTTTTCACCCAGATTCTTCGTATTCTGTTTATTTTACTCTTTCCTTTGTATTCTGAATGTTCTCCAGCTCTTCCTTTTTAACATTTCTTTAATGATCATATGGTGTGATCCTGCACACTACGAATGGATTTTTATAAATATGATGAGGAACCATGTCCCATTTCAGCTGCCTGATTATGGTCACCCTCCCTGGTCATGTCTCGAATTAGTTCAGGATGAATAAACACTGGAGTCACTTTTTCCTTTCATGCTAGAGCTAGAAAAACTGCCTCTTCCTCTCTCTGCCTCTTGGAGTGAAAATGCTGGTTTTTATAATGCTGTAGATACAGTGCTTCTGAGTGTAGAGATAACAATTTGCTAGGGAATTTTCCTACTTCCAAGCAATTCTGCTCAAGTTGCAGTGAAAGTTTCCCAGAAGTTTAGCACTTGGTTGTTATGTACTTTATCAAGGCCAGCTTCTGGGAGGAGGCCAAGATGGAATTTAGTGGCTTTTCTGCCGGTTTCAGTCTTCAACGTTTTTTTAATGAAAAAGGTCAGGTGGACAAATCAGATTGCTATGGCTAGGTGTGCTGCGGACCAGTTTAGAACCTAATTTTTATCCCCAGTAGTGTTTTCTCCTGCCGTGTCTCAATCGTCTGGGTTTTATTCATGTATCTGGAGAGTGGATGTACGCTGGAAATTCCCCCGCAGATACCATTAAGTGTGTCTAGAAGCAGAATGTGCTCTGCTGCGTTCAGTCAGCTTGATATGATGGCAATTTTTCACCCGTTCCTGGAAGCAAATGTCATCTGTGTCTCTACTTCTCTGATAATCCCACTGTAGTAGAAGTAAGGGGGAAGCCACACAAGTCTTATCACAATTAGAGGGGGAGGTCTGCCTAACAGGAAGGGTGTTAAGAGCAGTTGTATCCTGTTTGTGCTTTTGTAGCCATTGGTACTTCCTCATTGTGACCTTGTTTTCCTTCCGGCTTTCTTTTCTGATTCCTTGATGTTCTTTTGTCTTTCTTTGCAGCTCTGGGGTATAATCAAACAAGGCTACAAATGCAAAGGTAAATAAATATTGCATGGATTTTTCAAGCTATAGGTGGTGGGGTTTAGCACAAGTATGTAAATTGTGTTTTTTTTACTAAAATTGTATCAGTTCTTCCAAATTTTGCTTCTATGCTAGGTACTGTCCGTACAGTACAGTGGCTGCTGGTACGCTATGGAGTCTCACTGCATTAGGGGACATAGCACCCAGTGGGAACATAAATGTTCTCTGAGCTGAAGGTCCAGAACAGCCCCTGACTCCATGAGGTGTCACTTTCTACGAGCAAAGACCTTGTGTCTTGGAAGACCAAGTGTCCTCATCCTAACACCAAGACATCCTGAAATGTATCTCCTAAGGCTTGGGGTCAGGAAAAGGTCTGCTGGCAGTGCTGTCATGTACATCCGCATGCCTGTAGAGAAGCCTCATGGGCCTTGCAATGCAATAGTGGCTGAACTAGAAATAGAGAAATATTTGATTCCTAGACTGCCCAGCAGATCTCATTGCAAGATCTTCTGCAGACATTCAACTTCAAAAATATCCTAGAGCTCTTACAGCCCTCTCTGTTGCTTTCATAAAATGTTTAATTGCTTATCCAGTACGTGCACCATATTAAGCAGGTCAGACCAAGAATGTAGTGGTCCTCATTGGCTTTGAAGACCTGGACCTATTTATTTCTCAAGCAGCCCAACTCTGGCTGAAGGGCACTCTGCTTTTCACAGCTGTAGTTGCATTTCAGTTGTTCACAAGGAACACTCACACTGGGGCTTCATAGTTGTGTTTATATGCACTCTTTTCCCCTAGTCTTACACTGGCTCCCAGGGGAAGGTGAAAAATTGGCAGGATTGGTTTTTAGGATATACCCTGTCTCCCTCTCCACTCATTAACATCTCTGCCTCAGAGAGGGGTGAGGTAAATGCCCATGGCTGAACCAAAATATGTAATTCAGCTGCTCCTGATTGTTGTCATTTGAGAAGCTATGAAAAGTACTAGTTCACTGGAAGGATGAGGGAAGGCAGGCTTTGTCACAGCAGCCCTGTAAACTCAATTTGAGATCTGAAAGCTGAGCTCTGTCCTGCATCATTGCTTGTAACAGTGGTTCAGCAGAGACAGAGCAAAAGTGGTTCTGTGGAGCGAAAATTATAGGTAACGGACCATGAGAGTAAGAGAGCAGAGTTGCTCACTCAGATCTTAAAATGGTCAACAAGTGTAACAGTGCCTGCCCTTTGCTGCAGCAGCTGCCAGCTGCTCTGCATGGCATCATCACCGGGGCACTGCACCCATTCTGGTTGATTTCTGCCTCTGAGCACAGAGCTGCCATCTTCTGACACTGTCCTAGCAGGGGGAGGGAGGGGGTTTCTCTGGTCAGGTCTGCTGCTTACCCCAGCAGCATGGGAAATAATGAGATAGAGCCAGACTGTGTGGCCTGCAAGAGGTGAAAGAGGTCCTTCTATGGCCAAGAGAGATCTTTATTGTATTGGGTGGGGGGGGTGGTATTACCTTTAGGGCAGACGAAACCACAGCTGAGGAGGTACTTCTGCATTAGTCATATGAACAAGGTGACGGGAGAAACCAGAACTCTCACCCATCATGCTAGAGCTGCTGAGCTGAATGGTTCTTTTAGCAGAGAGTTACAAACACAATACTTTGGCAATAGCTCACCTAGAACATAATGTTAGGTCATGGGGCAGCAACAGAGAAACAAGGGAGATGGATATTTCCAAACAAGGACAAGGGACACAGAGGAGAGAGAGCCTGTATTTAGGGCACACATCTTCCACTCTTTGGCCCTTTCTTGCAGATAAAATCCATACTGTGGTCACACTTCGGGTAAATGTACCTAGTGATGAGTGCATCTGTAGTGAGATGCAAAGTTCAGCAGAGGCTGGGTGTGCAGGCACTCAGCCCGTTTCATCCAGGCATGTGATACGTGTCCACAGAGCTTACTCTGTGCTGATGTTGCTTGTCGAGCTACTTAGACTAGTTTTAACATACTGACCTCCAGCTGTCCTTCCAGAGGTTCAGAGTATGGACCCTCCAGTGTCTTCTGACCATGTGTGTTTACTATAATGGGCTCTTCTGGGTCTAGTGGAAAAAAAACCAAAAACAAAACCACAAACTTTTTGGGAGACTCACACCATGGAGCAGAAGCTTTATGCACAGTATGCACAGGATCATACCAATAATTCTGGGTCTCTTCCTTGAGACTAATTTCTGATGAAAACATCATCCCCCTTTTCTGTTCTGCTGCCAGATTTTTATTAACAGCAGCCATGAAAATGATCCATTTTTTGTAATGCCCTTCATGCCAAATGATCCATTTCTGTAACTCCCATCTCACCTTCTGCCAAAGTATTTGTTCTTGCAAATTCCCTCCTGGTATCTGTCTGCCCAGCCATGAGGGATTACCAGATAGTTGTGGCTTTCCAGTTGGTGACTTGACAGTTCCTTTCTTTACAGATTGTGGTGCCAACTGTCATAAGCAATGCAGAGACCTACTTGTGCTGGCATGCAGGAAATTTTCCAGAGGAACCTCAGTAGGCAGCAACCACGGCTCTCTGCCGAGCAGTCCATCTCTGCCTCCAGGTGAGAGCACTTTTGTTCCTATTTTAAAACATTTCTGGAATCCTCTTTAACAGCCAGCATTCTTGCTGCCATGTTTAATTTTTCCTTTGTATGAATGCACAGAGGAGCACATATACTTTCCACTGCACTGTAGCTCGTGTTCAGCATTTGGATTACAACCTCCCTTTCTGCAGCGATGGCCATAGTCTCCTTCCTGGGGCTTACTGTTCTCTATACCAATGCCCCTATCCCAGCTGAAAAGAAATCTGGACCAGGCTGCCCAGAGAGGCTGTGGAGTCTCCTTCTCTGGAGACATTCAAAATCCACCTGGAGGTGTTCCTGTGTGACCTAGTCTAGGTGATTCTCCTCTGGCAGGGGGGTTGGACAGGGTGATCTTCAGAGGTCCCTTCCAACTCCTAACATTCTGTGAAATAAAATTAGTTAATGAATTTGTACTTCTCCTTATAAGCCAGTTAGGGTAGGGAGACATAAGGTACAATTCTAGCTCTGCCTTAGCCCCTGAGTGTGCAGATGGAGGGAGAAGGAAATGTGCACGCACACAAGGCCAGAATCAGTTTTTAAGCAGCATATGGATACTGCTAATTATACCACTGTGTCATAGAGGGGGTTACCTCCCCCCTGCCCCAGGCTTAAGTTATACAAAAAGGAAGCAAAGAGGTTGGAAAGGGTCCAGAGAAGGGCCACGAGGATGACCAGAGGACTGGAAGACCTGCCGTATGAAAAAAGAATGAGAAAACTGTGTTTCTTCAGCCTTGGGAAGAGAAGGCTTAGGGGGGGACCTTATTACTGTGTACCAGCACATAAAGGGTGGCTACCAAGAAGATGGAGACTCCCTTTTCACAAGGAGTCACATGGAGAAGATAAGCGGTAATAGGCACAAGTTGTTTCTTCTGGGGAAGAATCCGATTGAACTCCATGAGAAATTGTTTTACCATGAGATCAGACATTGGAATAATCTCCCAGGGGAAGTAGCAAATTCCCCTGCATTGGTCAGTTTTAAGAGTCAGCCTGACAGGTTGCTGACTCATCTCATTTAAACTATACTTTTACCTTGAGAGGTTGGACTAGATGGTCCTTGTGGTCCCTTTCAACCTGGGATTCTATGATTATCTTTCTGTAAAGATTTTTAAGTAGAATATTTAAAATAAACAATTCCACCTTCTCTTTCAGTCCAAGATGAAGTGTTTGAATTTCCCAGTGTTGCTGCAGAACACCAGGACCTTGATGGCAGAGCAATCACCCTCGTCACTGGCTCTTCGCGGAAAATTTCGGTGCGGTTGCAGAGGGCAACCACCAGCCAAGCAACACAGACAGAACCCCTGTGGCACGAGCCAGGCTGGAATGATTCAGGTTCCCATACCTTCCCCAAAATGAAGTCCAAGTTCCATGGCAAAGCTGGGAAGAACAAAGGCTTTGCAAAGTGGGAGAACGAAAAGCCCAATGTGCCGGCTGATATGGAGCTAGAAGCCGAGGCCCCACAACACATACAGGATCACAACGGAATAGAAACCCTCCCAGAAAGACAAGAATCTGAGGTGAGTTACAGAAGAAGTCAAGACAGTTTAAACTCTGCTAAAGTCTGAGGTCTCATAAGATTGTTTTATGAATTTCAGGATGATTTTTCATTCAAATTTGCTATTGCTTCTTGCACAAGAGTTACTTTCAGGAGAATGCCAAGTCATCCATAGAAACCTATTTTCTACACTGCAGTGTGCAGTTACTGTAACACCATAATTGGGGGTTTGGCTCTTGGTGTCAGTATGTGCTTTTAGAAGTTGGGCACTTTTATTTTTGAAAATCATTAAAATAGCCTGGTAGATATTGGAACAAATTCTGTGCTGTCTTACCCTTGCAACACATGGTTCAGGGCTCCATGTTAAATTCACAAGAACTAGACTTCTGATACCAGTCCCGGCTAGGGCAGGATACTGGTCTGAATTTTGTTGCTATCACTCATAAATTTTATACTTCCAAAAATCTCATGCTTTTATTGACCATCTTTGCTAGCATGTAAGTGCCTATTTTCTTTTGGTTCCAGGATAGCTGATTGCTCACCCTGCAGCACAGAAAAATGCAGATGACAACTGTAACACAGCAAGCGTGGATGGACTGTCACAGACCGCATCTGGCCATGAGAAGTTATCCTGTACCTCGTACTTTTAAAGCCAACCTGTTTTCTTAGCTGAAAGGTGTTACAAAGCACTATTTATTTTCTCACGAGTAAGGCATTTGGATGAACATTGCATGGACACAGCAGAACAGATCTCTGCACTCAGTGTTTTCTCTTGTATGACTTTTGTGGAAACTTCATCTACAAGCCAGTGAGGATATATTTGGCCTCCTTTAAATATACTGCATCATTTTGGTATGTCTGCCAGCAACAACAATGGTGAGGACAGAAGCCAAGCCATCTAAGTTTGTTCAATAACGCTCCTTTTCCAGAGGCTCATAATGATGTTTTAAGGAAAGAAGTAGGTGTGCATGTTGATTAAATCTCAAACAAAAACCTTTCACAAAGTCGTCTATGCTGAAATCCTTTGCACACCTGGGGTTTTGAATTTTGGCCGTGTTTACATTGCTACAGTGAGCATATTGGTGTTGAGCACAATGGTCCCAGTTCCCAGACTGGGGATCCTTCAGACAGGCAGCATGTGGCTAAGACCAAAGGAATTCCAAGACACTATGCATATGTCTGGTTACACTGCGATGGAGAGAGGTCCTCTCTGCCAGCGCTGATTATGGTAAAATTAGCACGTAATAAACACCTTAGTTTGAAGAGTGTGTGTATGTACATGCATGTGATATGTTTTCCTCTGGTTATCAGCCTGCACACGTTAAGACTAAATGTACTGAAAAGCAAGCTCGAGATTAGCAGTGTGCTAACGTAGGATGTAGCACCCAGATCTGTCATGGCCTGAGAAGCAGGTTGGAAGTGGGGTTTCTCAGAAGCACTGAGTTACTTAAGGAGCACAGCCCTCTTCTGGAAAGAGAGAAAAACAAACCAAACCAGCAGAATGCTCAAACCTGAAAGGTGCATTCCAAATTGGCATACATGTATTATTCTTCTTGCCCCATCTACCCACAAAAATAGGTATTAGTATGGGGAGTACACACTCTGAATTAAAGCAACCTGATTATAAGATTTCCTACAAAATTCCAGTTATTGCATCCTTCACCAAGTTAAAAACCCTCAAGACCAGAGAGTACTGTC